>NW_028246158.1:0-94821 GCF_964263255.1 Lissotriton vulgaris | reverse complement strand
CAAATTTCTTTTGGGCATGTATATACAAGTACAACACAATATAATTCTTTACAAAAAAAAATGTTTACAACATTTTCACACTATACAATATCATTACATAATTACAACATACTCCTACCCACACTTTCCAATTTACAGTTCTGCCGGAATAGGATTCTCAATTAGGAAGTGCAATCCCATCTATTTGGATAACCAATCAGCTGTTGACAAAGGGCCACTCTGTATTTTGTTGTATATGTGGGTTTGTATGAGTGAGGTATGAATGCATTGGCCAAAGTGTGGGTAGGATGTGTTGTAATTATGTAATGATATTGTATATTGTGAAAATTTTGTAAATTTTTTTTTTAAAAGAATTATATTGTTTTGTACTTGTATATACATGCACAAAAAAAATTCGTGAGATGTCTAAATATGAAAAAGTTCCACTAGTGAAATAAATGAATAAATAAACTAGTGACGTAATTAATAAAACGGGCCGGTATGTTTCATTCATAAAGGTCAGAACAAAAAATAGAGAGTAAAATCCAGTATTGGCAATTGTGTTGTTCTCTTGTTACATTTGGCTTAGCCTTACTGGGTCAGATCCTCGACCTTGTGTTGTTTTTCTAGTATCATCCAACCAGACACTCATACACCCACTGATTCATCAATGCATCTTGGGATGTATATTTAACACTCATAAACTTTTTACAAAACAGTCACTGGATGATTTCATCATTGATGTCATTTGAAATGTCATTTGAGATGTCATCAGTGATGTCACTGACCATGTCATCAGTGATGTAATATATGAGGTCATAAGCAGTGCATTGAAGGGGCATGAGTTATTCTTAGCTCAGCTAACTATATATTCTGAATTTCTCTGGTTTTGTGCATGTGAAATCTGAGCTGTAACGTCCCTGTAATCTTAGTTTTGTTAAGTGAATTTCTATGGTCTTTCAAACTCTATTTCCTAAATATAACAGCCCTATTGTTATGAACCCCAACATACGACTTTTAACCTACATCTGTCCTACCATTGTTCTACATAACAGGTCTGGCACTGACCTTTTACTTAGGTGCTACGTGGCTGTCGTGTGGGCACACCAGAGGAGAAAGTCTTCCATGCGGACATGCTGACGCAAGGCGCTGAGGTCCCTGTATGCAGATACTCCAGTACGCAGTGGTCTGACATCCCTCGCGGGGTGTCCATTTTGAGTCCAATACGTGGTCCTTGGCTCTCCCACATCAGGTAATTGGGTTGGCTTCATCCTTAGGGGATTCTTGGCTATACACCTACATATAACCTGGGTCCACTTAGGTACATCTAGTTAGGGTTTGCATCATAGGAGTACGCATTTTATTTTTATGTATCTATATGTCTGCATGTATTCATTCTTTTAGAACTATGGTAGAATTTTGCCTTTTCTTTACTCTGCTGGTGCTCATAATCATATATATGTTTATGTTTAATGGTTGTTGCAGCATACATATTTTATACTAGAATGACGCTGGTTCAATAAATGCTTATTGAAAATGTCCTCACCGTTTATTCTGTATATCTCTTTGAGATGAAGTAAGCATGAGTGACTGAGCAAAAAGCAATGAGTGACTGAGCGTTTTCGCAATCCCTGAGGGGTCAGGGTTGTCATGTTTGATGGTTGCTGGAAGCTATTCGGTCCTTGATAAGAGAGGCTTGTTGAGGCACTGTGAGCCAGCTGGTCTAATAGACTAACAAATACTTTTGGGGGTGTCTGGAATCAGGCTAAGTACCAGTCCCTTAGTTTATGTTGTCCAAATGTGCAGATCCTATATAGATTTGCATGAACTACATGACATGGCGCCTCCAACGTTGGTTTGGTTCTTATTTAACGGTCAAAACTGAGTAGCTCAGTCGTGCTTTCTCAGAGACCCCTACTCATATTTATCCAGAGATGTCTGGAGTGGGAAGGGAAAAATCCCCAGCAGCTGAATAGGTATACCCTACGTATTGGCTGTAGGTTTATTCAAGCTTGAAGGATTATAGTTCCCTACATTGTGCATAAACCTTTATCTCGATTTTTCCTTCATAAACGTTTGAAATGCCTGTCTGAGGTGAGGTTGCAGTGGCATTACACGCAAATGCTGCGGAGGAAGGAGCGCAGAAAAGTGCAATAAACATTTCAAAAAAATTTCGGAAATGCACTTAATTGAAAATTTGCAGATTTTGGAGTCCCAGAATTAGGTGGGACTTTTGCCTTTGTGGTTGAGGCAGAAAAAGCATACAAGACGGAGGTGTTCTATTCATCGATTAAATTCCCACCTGCAGATGCACGCACACACATATTTCATTCTTACACTCCAGATGAAATACCAGAAGAATACAATGCATATGAGGACATAGAGGTCCCATTAATGTGCCAGGACCATAGAAACTGGTTTATAGGTGCCCTCCCACACACCACAGAAAAAGTGAGACTGAGCGATTTGAAGGGTTCTGGCTGCTTACACATCACATCCAGAAGTTGACACATTGAAATAGCAGACTTACATCGACTTCATAAAGACAAAATAAAACTTTACAGAATTCTGAGACAGTACATTATGAGAACACTCAAACTTCAGCCCGCATGGGTTACACCAACTGGTAAACTACAGTACACTGCAATGAAAACTACCCCACAAACACTGAATGCAGTTATGGCAAGAATGCCCACTAAACGTGAGCAAATGTTGTCCTGGATAGCAAAGAAAATAAATAACACAGTTAGAGGCAGTGTTTCCATATACAGGCCCTCAAGAAAAACAAAGAACACTGACAATCTGCTTGCCAATGGGGAAAGCTCCCCGGATAGAGGATTGTGCCACTTGGGGTACAGTCTTCGCTGCCATCTATACCTGGATTCATGGAACCCCTTCAATAGCAGTGATACCAGAAGTATTAAGACAAATACTGAATGAGTATGGAGCAGAACCTGCTCTAAACATAGGGATGAAATTAATAGTTACATTTTCCCAGGTATCTACAAATATGTTAGCTAACATAAAAGGGGAGGCAGCAGATGTGGATATATGTCAGCGCCTAAGGAAGTGCACTCCTGCACAACAGGAGCGGAATTTACCCAAAACTATCGAAGACACATACGCAGAATTAGTTAGAGATACTTTGGGAGCTAGACCTATCAAACCACATGTAATGGGTAATCCTGAAGAGGATAACTCTAAGCAAGCACCAGATTCTTCTAAAAAGAAATGGAATAGTAAACAGCAGAAAAATAAGTAGCCTGCATTGCAATCACTGAGTGAGTCTCCTCAACAGGAGCCCTCCGAACCTTAGAAATCGTGATAACATTTGAAAACCAGACAGGTATCAGGATACTGATACATGTTCCTCTTGTTCCTCATCGAAAAATCTGAGAAGGAAGGATGGGCAGGTGTGCTTTCTCCCCATATCTACCATCGTAAATTAGCTGTGATGCTTGATGCAGGTCTTTGCATCCATGACTTTCTCAATCGCAATCCCCATGTACTTCTTGTGACCAGGAGGATCTTTCTCCTCATCTGCTGCTCTGAACCGTCTCTGACCCTATTTTTTGTACTTTTGACCCAGGTTTGCAAAGTTATGCATAGGTTGCGGTGCCAGGGCTTATGATCTATTTTTTAAATAAATGTAAGAAACACTTTACGAACTGGTCACTACAGTTCTCCAGCATTGGAGGGAGGAATTAGTGGAGTGGTGTGGCTCACTGGTTAGATGCGGCAAACCCGAGAGCAGAGGACGGCCCGGGACCAGGGTTCAATTCCCGACGCGGCAGAGTCGTGGACCAGGGTCAGCAGACTCGATAATTCTCATCTCGGTGCCTACTCTAACCAGGGATCACACTCGGCAACTCTGGGCATTAGCTTGCCTCATCTCCACAACGGCCCCCCATATACGCCGGGGATGCCTGGTTTCACCTTGGAGATACCCAGTAGGGACCATCTCACAGGGAAAGCTAGGACGGGTTCCCCAGCGGTCTACTGCGCAGAGATACTCCTTCGGGAGTCGATTCTAGCACATTACAAACCCACAATTAATTAATTAATTAATTAATTAATTTCCCAGCACAGAAAAGTGAGAAATCTGTACACTTCAGTCAAAGTTAATTCAATGCAGTTATTTTGAGGGCGAGCTAATGTTTGATATTCCGATTAATGGTTTTCTTTAAGCTCAAGCATGCTTGGAAGGCACAAAATGCACAGCTACAGCTCACCAGAGCACAGATGACAGGTGTTCCCTCTTAATTACGATCAATGGGGTGTGTGGGTGCGGAGAGCGAAGAGCGGGCCAAGCATTCAGGATGGATTCATCAAACAGATGTTCAACCATAAAGCTGTGATTCAGACATGTGCCCTAACTTTTGAGAAGCTTTACTTTGTGGCTCGGGCGGAAAATACTAATGCAAATGAGGTGGCATTTTTTCACCACATCACATCAGTCTTGTGGGTTATGCATACACTGTACAACTATTTTACCTTTAAATTCTGTTTTTTGTGTTTTTCGCTCATGGTCACCGAAGCTCAGCACAGAAGCCTTATTTTGCAGAATCCACTCACGGCCACCACAATCATCAGACCCCATTAGTTCCTTGTCACATAGAGTCTGACTCTGCCCCTGAGACCCTGCAAAGACTACAACAAGTGCAGAAAGAAATCTCGGCGAGCACACAAAATTCCACGAGCTCACAGAGATTTCTTACCTTTTCGCAGATTCCACCCACCCCTAACAGAAACACTAATATTGTTTGAAGATTCTACACTACAAAGTAACAGAGTTGCGAACAATTGAATGGAACTCGTGTCTATTGAAGTTGAACAACAACAAACTGCAAATGGAACACAGATTTAAATTTGGCCTAATACCAACATCTATGTAAATATGTCTCACAATGGGGCATATTCTCAATGAGCTGTCGCCAAGTTAACAGCACTTTAAAGCAGCCAAAGTGACGATAAATGTATCGCCCCATACACAAGCTGGTGCTAACAGCCCTTAGCACCAGTTTACCTGTGATAGCAGCCTCAAAATACATCGCCACAGATGAGCCCCGCAACTATCACTAATGAGATGCAGTGTAGGCATCCCCGAGCAAAAAGCCGTGACAACACCACTCCCCAACATTCTCAACGACCAGCCAGATCAGATATAAGATCACAAAACATGCGAGAAGGCGCGTTAGCAGCAGGAAACTAACACCTGCCATGAAGCCACTGATTATGCAGCCCAGACACCCAAGAGGGCCACAACACCCACTGTCATCACCCCCAGGATCGCCCTGCCGGGCACTCCCGGATGAAGACATGCCACATCAACTACACAGAATCATGTACCAAATATTCCACCTGATGTTCCACAATCACATCTGGTTACATGCATGTGTTGACACAAAAATGAGCATCACACATTCCCCTTCGCAGCAACAAATGAAAATGTATTAAAATAAACACAGAACAGAAATGAAGACACATGGCGGCATCCCTCGGGACACCCCGTAGGTCACACCCTGCAAAACAAAAATCATGATGGGAAGGTGTGTCCTGCACACATCATGAAAGCAAAGGAGAGAGAGAGAGAGGGAGAGATCGATAGACGGACAAAGAGGGGGAGAGGGATACTCAGACAGAAAGGGGGAGAGAGAGACAGATGGACAGAGAGGGAGAGAGAGAGCTAGAAGGACAGAGAAGGGGAGAGAGAGATAGATGGATAGAGAGAGGGAGAGAGAGATAAATGGACAGAGAGGGGGTGAGAGAGAGAGAGACTGGCGAATAAAGAAGAGGAGAGAGACAGACGGACAGAGAGGGGGAGAGAGAGAGATAGATGGACAGAGAGGGGGAGAGAGAGATAGATGGACAGAGAGGGGGAGAGAGAGATGGATACACAGATGGACAGAGAGGGGGAGAGAGACAGATGCACAGAGAGGGGTAGAGAGAAATAAACAGACAGAGAAAGGGAGAGAGAGATAGTCAGACAGAGCAGGGGAGAAAGAGAGACAGACGTACATAGAGGGGGAGAGAGAGATAGACAGACAAGCAGAGAGGGGAAGAGAGAGATAGATGGACAGTGAGGGGGAGAGAGAGATAGACAGACATAGAAGGGGAGTGAGAGATAAACAGACAGAGAGGGGGAGCAAGAGAAAGATGGACAGAGCGGGTGAGAGAGACACAGATAACAGGAGAGATGGACAGGGAGAGAGAGTGCGGACACTGCGCACCCAGGCTACACTGCTCACCTGCTGCCACCGGTGTGTCCCCCACCACGTGCCGCTTTGTAGTGCAGTTTACTAGGTCCCACATCTGAAACAGATCCATCATCTAAAACAGAGTCCAGATACATGAATGGCACAGTACATACAATTGCACCCGACATAATCGACTGTCCGCCCCTGCACACCCAGGCAGCTGCACCCTAGCCCCTCCCGCCACCCAGCGATGCATGCCCACCCCTGTGCTCCCAGGCCTTACTGCTCACCTTATGCCACAGGTGTGTAGAAATGAGGGTCCACAACATGCTGGTGTAAGCCCCAAGCCCGGGACCTGCAGACGTGGCACCATCCACATCATGAAGCTCCGCTCTGCAGGCCCCCAAGTCTTACATTTGATGCTGGGTCTTGATTTCTCCATGGAAGAGGAAATACCAGTGCACCCAGCCTCATCGCAGGCTGCACACCCGTTCAGCCTCATAGGTGCCACTAACTCTGTGATCCAGGAGGCGACGCTACGGGGGGGGGAGGTCCGCCCACGCAGCCCGCTGGCTCAGGCCTAAACTGCGGTCCAGCAGGGCACACAAAACTTAAGCTGTCCAGACCGCCGGGACGGGGCATCATCGCAGGCTGCACACCCGCCCCTACCTCAGTGCACCGAAAGTCACCATCCCATGACGGTGTGCCTGTGCCACCTGCGTGGCTTCCGGTGCCACCAGGTCTGTGCCCCACAAGTCATGGACCCTTTATGATTGGGTATCGTGGTGCGGAGGCCATCATGTCACCTCCTGGCCTGCGGAATGTGATGTCGCAGGACCCTGGGCCCCAATGTCTACATGCATACCACACAGATACACCCCAAGAGAGGTTGGAAATGGCATCGTGCACAAGCGCCTGGCCCTTTTTATTGGCAGGGTCACATGTGCTGTGACGCTTGTGCTGGATTGGTGTGGTGTAGGTGTATACCAATACAGGAACCCTCTGTGAAGGGTCCAGAGACCTGGTAGGTATTGTGTGGTTACTGCTTACTAAGTCAGTGTGTACCAAAAATATGTAAGAAAGAAAAATTTCTTTCTAGAGTCCTCTCACTCACCGGGGTTGCCCCACGGTGACATGCTTCATCATTGGGGCCATCCCAGTTCTCTACGAAAAGGGGCGTGCTGCGACAAGGCGACTACGCTGGAGCACTGGTTTTGTGAGATGACTATGTGTGGTGCAAGTGTGGTGATGGTGGAGTGGGTGTGGAATTAGAAATACCGTGCTAGTGGGCCTCAACAATTTATTTTGCTCCTAGTGTGGTATAAAAATTAAAAAGGGGTAACACTGTATTCTAACTTTTACTGAGCTAGATCAGTGTTAAGGTCAACATGTTTCAAGCTCCCCCAAGCTTTTCTTCAGGACCATACAGGGTCCAGCCCTGTATTGCCACTCCTGTTTTTCAAATGAAAAAAAAAGTGTTGCTAAAAACTACTTATTAATATTAAACGCTGTTGTTAATAAAACATGCGTGTTGTTGTACATACGGTTTGTATTCTACTAGGAATTCTGTAAAAGAGAATAACAGTTGTTAAATGATGGACAACCCCTTCCGAGAAGGGGAACAACTCACATGCATCTCACTCCATCTAGGGCGTGGGTGTGCCCTTGGCACCATACTGATGCGTGCTGGTTTTTAAAACGGTGTGGAAAAATAAATCACTGTGAATCAAGTGGTTTAGTGGTTTCACATACAAAACATATAGACTTAATGTGACTATTGACAAGACACACAACACATACACACGAAATAATAACATGGCAGATGGTTATATTTACATAAAAGAGTGTTTGATTACACCCCATGGTCTTAGGCAAGGGCAGGAACGCCTCGTGGAAACATTGCTGAAAAAGGAGTTGCAAGGTTAGAGTTAGAAGGCTCCTTTACTGTTTACCCTTTTAAAATTGCCGGTATCCTTGCAATCTCGCTTCGCTTATAAACTTACTTCCTATCGGCAAACCCGCTCGGTACTACCTGATGCTTCCTCACCCGACCGCATACTAAAGTGAAACGGGGCTCGCGGTGTATTTAGAGAGCGCGAGCTTCCGGGTTGCCGGAAAACCTCTGTGCACTAGAGCGCTCGTTTAGAGCGGCCATCTTGGTGGTATGTTATCGCGCTTGGCGCGAGTGCTGGCGAATATTAAGGATTACTCTTGAGTTGTGCCGAATTTAAAGATAAGAAATAATTTAAAGTGATGCTAGGTATGGGGGCATTCTAATAAACAAATTTAGAACACAGGTTTTTTTCGGATGGATGATGTCTTTGTAAGATCAGGCTAATTATATTTTTAAGAAAAACGGGTGTATTGGCATTTGGTAGATAGGAGGGCTAGTGCCTATCTTTAATGGGAAAGTAGTGGAGTGTGTTATGTTATTATGGAAGGTATTACTCATGGTTGCTGGGATTTCTTATTCTTGGGGGCAGTATTTCATAGTAATGATTCAGTTTTGGTTTTCCCCGTCACAGTTCATTTGATTGTTACATGTGGCCTACAGGCGAAAGGCCCCCCATGGGATTTCATCATTGAGTCCCTGGGTGTCCGTATGTAGACGAAACACCCATCTTTGTTCTTTCTCATGGAGGATTCGTTCCTGATTGTCTTTGTTTTTGACTGTTTCTATGACCACCCAGGTTAGATCATTGGGTGTATGGTTCTGTTCGATGAAATGGGTGGTCATTCTCGTTGTGGCTCGTTTGCACCTGATGTTACTTCTGTGCTCTACTATGCGAGTACTGACCTTTCTAGTGGTCATACCTACATAGTGTAGGTTGCATGTGCAGGTTATCAAGTACACAACTCCACTGGTATTGCAATTAGAAAATCCCTTCAGCTCCCATTTTGTAGTGTTGTTGAAGGTTATGGTTTTGGTTGGGGAAGTCAAATGACAGACACTACAGTTGTTACATGGGAAATGACCATCAGGTAGTGGTTGGGATCTTACTGTCTGGATAGTGGATGTGGGACGGGTATGTACCAAATAATCTTTCAAATTTTTTCCCCGCCTATGGCTGAACATTGGGGTAGATATGTTTAGGCCGCCGCTATTGAGTATTGATCTAAGAGGGGGGTTCAACCCGGGGAATCCACATGGGACCTGGGTACTATACGGTGTAGGAAAGAAGGGTCCCAGTAGAGCTGCTATACATATTTTGCTTGCATTTATTATGGAAAATTCAAAAGGAATGGCATACAGTGTCAATTAATCACATTGCATGATCCATATCATTTGGTCAAATAAAAGTGCCCCAAGAAAGGAAGGGGAGGGGGGATAGCGTGATGCTGTGCAGGAAACAGGACAGTGAGGGAATAAAGTTCGTGACAAACTTAAATATTGCAATATTAATTTTCAATGCAATACAATTTTGAGGCTTCAGATCCCTGAGCCAGAGAAGTTGGGGGATTATAACATATCCCAAAAGTTTAAGGACTATTTCTGTTGACACCGAAAAGTTCAAAATTATGGGGGAGTGTCAACCGAACAGAACATAAAAGTAGCCGTTGACGTTTCGACCCCACGCTACATCTGTAGGCGTTTGTCTAGCCTTACATCGGGGTCTTCATCAGGAGAAGGTGGTCAACAAAGGAGCACAACAGTATCTAGAAATATAAAACAATAAGGTGTAAAAAGCCGACTATCAATGTCAAAGTTACCGGAGTGAGCGGCAATCACATTAATTACACAGTTACCATGGGTGTTTGTTGGCAAATAATTATAGATAATTGTGAACATTCTTTTAAAAATAACACACATGCGAAAAAATCATAACCTAAGGTATACATTTCTATGTAATTCAGTAAAACCAATGAAGGGTAACTTGTTAAATTAGATATTGTCTAGCGTGTACAGGATAACACACAGAAACACAACATCCTGACTTGACCAGGGGAGACCAATTAGTCCCATACTACAAAATGTCATATTATAAATTGACCTCTAAGGGTCATATCGCCCATACACTTTGGGGTACTCTGTCAGGGGTACCATATGGACAATGTGAAACACGAACCCAGATGGAAAGGGGTGCTAACATGATTTACATAAGCCACAAAAGGGACATACCAGCTCAGTCCGAGCAAAAAGCACGATTATATTCTCATTTGTCATCAGGTGACTGGTCTGAGTTTAAGGACACAATGTCGATTAGGTCATATTCACATCAGATGCTTGGGCTGGATCTGTGAACATGTTGCCGAATATTAGTGCACTGGGTCACATTACTAGGGTGGAAACAGCATGTATTGGGATCGGGGCTTACCTCTATTATTACCCAAGATTTGAATGACGACGAGGCGTCACTGTGGGTCGCCTTCGGTGTGCTGCATCTCTAAGCAGAGAAATGGGGAGGGAATTGTGAGACTAATTTGAGAATGTATTGGCACTTACTAGTCCTAGAGGAGTGAGTCTCACCTTGTGTCTCGATACACGGGGTTGAGGGCAGCAACCTTTTGCAATTTTACGAATGCACGTGGCTCACAAGGAAGAAACGAACCCGCGTTAATCTATGGGCAAATAAGTGAATATTTTTAGGATTTTACCGTCACGATATACATAAATTATCATCTTGTTACGGAGTCAAAGGTCACCTAGAAGGCCCACGAAGGTAGAGGTGTCCTTAATACAGTGCTCGGCGGGGCGTCATAGCGATCTAGGCAAGTTCGCCGCATCTATGGGGAGGGGGAGCGGAGATAAGTTAACAACCGCCCGTTGAAGTGTTGGGTTAACAATTTGAAAGGGAGAGGGTATTCGTACCTTATTCTCCTCTCACGATCACGGAGCACCCAGTCGCCGCTTTCCGCGTTTGTTGAAAGCAAGCAAGTGGGCGTGGTCTGCAGCTAGGGTTTTTAAAGAGACGGGAGGGCATTGGCTCTGGAGCGTTGTTAATGGCAACCCCAGAGCGTGGTTGGTGGGGATAGAAAACGGACACTACGTCGGGCAGAATGAGACTTGATGGGATTCAGTACATTTTAAACGCCCATATGTGAGGACGGCCGCAGCCGCAATGTTATAGCTGTGAGGACACAGGATCAAATAGCTCTGGGGGATCAATTAATTACAACACCACCCCCAACAGAAGACCCAGAAGAGGAAGAGGCAACACAAGGGGTTACAGAGGCAACCAAGCACCAATGTGGCCAGTGTACCAAGACCCATATAATTATTGCCCTCCGCCCCCGCCTTTCTTCTATGGCCCACCAATGTACAACCAACCCAACTATCAGAATTGGGGAAATGATCAAGGAAACCAAGGCAACCAAAGGAAACCTTTTTTAGGGAGAGGCCGTCAGGCGCAAAGAGCAAAAAACAAACCCAGCCAGGGAGTACAATGGGCAGAACCAGTGGTGACAACAACACGTCACACACGGAGCAAAGGCCCCCCGGAACCGACCACGAGCACCAGCTCGATTTAGTAGTAAATCTATCATCATTAAGCCTCACAGCTATACAGATCCAAGTGCTTAACAAAGGCTTAGGATTTGTACCTACCCCAACCACAGACAAGTTCAAACTATGTTGTGAACTGAAAGAGTTCCTGAGAAAAGTCAAATTGCAAGTATTCTTCCAAGACAAAGATCCCACAGAACGAACAAAGAGTGACACAGGACTACATAAAAAATCAAACTTTGTCCCTCCAGCACACAGCCTACCTGTGGAAGTATTAACTTTTGAAAAAGCGGTCATGAGAGAGGTCCAGGAATTAGACCCACGAACCATCAGAGTATTTCATAATACTAGCAAAGCTGAACAATCAGCATTGCAAGAACTGTCAAAAAACAACCTCATTACCATAAAACCAGCTGACAAAGGCGGTGCGATTGTACTACAAAACACCACGGATTACAGGAATGAATGCCTCCGTTTACTGGGAGACACAAGAAACTACGCCAAACTGGATGAAGATCCGACAGAACGATTGAGAATCTCAATCGCATACCTAACAGAGGAATGTCAAGCCAACGATTGGCTTAGTAAAAAAGAAATTGAGTTACTAACAAACAAAAAGCCGATAACACCATACTTCTATACCATCCCCAAAATACACAAGAGACTAGACAACCCACCAGGGAGGCCTATAGTCTCGGGGATAGACTCAATCCTAGAGCCTCTTTCTCAATTCGCGGATGCCTTTCTCAGACCCCTAGTGCAAAAAACGGACACCTATCTGAGGGACACCAAGGACGTACTGTGCCTGTTACAAGATCTAACCTTTGACGCGACATCCAGTCTTTTGATAAGTCTGGATGTCGAAAGTCTATATACCAGCTTACCACACAGGGAGACCTTACAGATTCTGGAGGAAGTACTATACGAGAACGAGTGGGAATTCCACACCCCTCGCCATGTAGTACTAGAATGCTGTCAATTGGCACTGTGTGAGAACTTCTTCTGCTTTGAATCAACCCTATATAAACAACAACATGGGACCAGTATGGGCAGTACATTTGCGCCGAGCATAGCCGGATTGTACGTCCATCAACTGGAGAAAAACAAAATACTGAATGAGAGGAATCCACACAGACACCAAATCCTACATTGGAAACGCTATATCGACGACATTTTGTTGATATGGCAAGGCACAGAAGAAGAAGCACAGACTTTTCCAACTTGGCTCAACACACAGGATCCCTTTCTGAAATTCACCTGCTCAATGAGCAAGACCGATCTAGTTTTCTTGGATCTTAACATTCATGCTGAGTCAGGCAGACTGTTGACAACAACCCATTTCAAAGAGACAGCAAGAAACTGCCTCTTGACCTTTGACAGTTTCCACCCTCGCCATCTCAAACAAAACGTCCCATTTGGGCAATTCCTCCGTTTACGCAGGAATTGTAGCACAAAATCTGACTACCTAACCCAAGCGGAGGACTTGAGCAACAAGCTGAGAAACAGAAAATACCCAAATAAACTGATCAAAGAAGCTAAGAAACGGGCGGCAAACAACAATAGGGAAGCACTATTAGAACCCAAGGAGAGAACACAACCTGAGAACAAAAAACCAATCTGTATCACTACGTACAATCAAGTTTCTGACAGTGTGTCCAAAATAATCAAAAAACATTGGCCAATACTCAATAGCGGCGGCCTAAACATACCTACCCCAATGTTCAGCCATAGGCGGGGAAAAAATTTGAAAGATTATTTGGTACATACCCGTCCCACATCCACTATCCAGACAGTAAGATCCCAACCACTACCTGATGGTCATTTCCCATGTAACAACTGTAGTGTCTGTCATTTGACTTCCCCAACCAAAACCATAACCTTCAACAACACTACAAAATGGGAGCTGAAGGGATTTTCTAATTGCAATACCAGTGGAGTTGTGTACTTGATAACCTGCACATGCAACCTACACTATGTAGGTATGACCACTAGAAAGGTCAGTACTCGCATAGTAGAGCACAGAAGTAACATCAGGTGCAAACGAGCCACAACGAGAATGACCACCCATTTCATCGAACAGAACCATACACCCAATGATCTAACCTGGGTGGTCATAGAAACAGTCAAAAACAAAGACAATCAGGAACGAATCCTCCATGAGAAAGAACAAAGATGGGTGTTTCGTCTACATACGGACACCCAGGGACTCAATGATGAAATCCCATGGGGGGCCTTTCGCCCGTAGGCCACATGTAACAATCAAATGAACTGTGACGGGGAAAACCAAAACTGAATCATTACTATGAAATACTGCCCCCAAGAATAAGAAATCCCAGCAACCATGAGTAATACCTTCCATAATAACATAACACACTCCACTGCTTTCCCATTAAAGATAGGCACTAGCCCTCCTATCTACCAAATGCCAATACACCCGTTTTTCTTAAAAATATAATTAGCCTGATCTTACAAAGACATCATCCATCCGAAAAAAACCTCTGTTCTAAATTTGTTTATTAGAATGCCCCCATACCTAGCATCACTTTAAATTATTTCTTATCTTTAAATTCGGCACAACTCAAGAGTAATCCTTAATATTCGCCAGCACTCGCGCCAAGCGCGATAACATACCACCAAGATGGCCGCTCTAAACGAGCGCTCTAGTGCACAGAGGTTTTCCGGCAACCCGGAAGCTCGCGCTCTCTAAATACACCGCGAGCCCCGTTTCACTTTAGTATGCGGTCGGGTGAGGAAGCATCAGGTAGTACCGAGCGGGTTTGCCGATAGGAAGTAAGTTTATAAGCGAAGCGAGATTGCAAGGATACCGGCAATTTTAAAAGGGTAAACAGTAAAGGAGCCTTCTAACTCTAACCTTGCAACTCCTTTTTCAGCAATGTTTTCACGAGGCGTTCCTGCCCTTGCCTAAGACCATGGGGTGTAATCAAACACTCTTTTATGTAAATATAACCATCTGCCATGTTATTATTTCGTGTGTATGTGTTGTGTGTCTTGTCAATAGTCACATTAAGTCTATATGTTTTGTATGTGAAACCACTAAACCACTTGATTCACAGTGATTTATTTTTCCACACCGTTTTGAAAACCAGCACGCATCAGTATGGTGCCAAGGGCACACCCACGCCCTAGATGGAGTGAGATGCATGTGAGTTGTTCCCCTTCTCGGAAGGGGTTGTCCATCATTTAACAACTGTTATTCTCTTTTACAGAATTCCAAGTAGAATACAAACCGTATGTACAACAACACGCATGTTTTATTAACAACAGCGTTTAATATTAATAAGTAGTTTTTAGCAACACTTTTTTTTCATTTGAAAAACAGGAGTGGCAATACAGGGCTGGACCCTGTATGGTCCTGAAGAAAAGCTTGGGGGAGCTTGAAACATGTTGACCTTAACACTGATCTAGCTCAGTAAAAGTTAGAATACAGTGTTACCCCTTTTTAATTTTTATACCACACTAGGAGCAAAATAAATTGTTGAGGCCCACTAGCACGGTATTTTTAATTCCACACCCACTCCACCATCACCACACTTGCACCACACATAGTCATCTCACAAAACCAGTGCTCCAGCGTAGTCGCCTTGTCGCAGCACACCCCTTTTCGTAGAGAACTGGGATGGCCCCAATGATGAAGCATGTCACCGTGGGGCAACCCCGGTGAGTGAGGGGACTCGAGAAAGAAATTTTTCTTTCTTACATATTTTTGGTACACACTGACTTAGTAAGCAGTAACCACACAATACCAACCAGGTCTCTGGACCCTTCACAGAGGGTTCCTGTATTGCATATACTGACCGGAGGCCGACCTGGTCTGGTTTAACCTCCTTCTCCCCCCCTTTTTTGTTAATGTGGGTGTATACCAGCCATGAGGAAGTGGCTGTGGCATGCTGAAAACTAGACCTGTGAGCAGCAGATCACCACAGGGAAGTCCTGGCACATGTAGCGTTGTTGTACCTCCCTGGAGCGTGAGCATAGTGGGCTGACCTGGTGTATGCCAATCCAGTACTTGGGTTTGAACAATGACCCTGGGGTTCTGGGCGTGGTTCCATATGGGGCTGGACAAGGAAGTAACTAATGCTTCTGTCGCTGTTGTTGCATCAGCACCACCCAGACAACATTCGGCAATGTGTCAACCTGTGACCCAAGCGCAACGACATGAGCCACATGGGCGTATTCACTGACCCTACATTCATCAATACTACCACACATGAAAAGCCATTGACATCTCTGTGATTCGGAATGTTTAATGCACATTCAGTGGAGTGTTGCATCTGGAGCAGTACAGGGCTATGCAAACCACACTTTACAATGTTGGCCTGTGGAGGGCCAGCCAGAGTCCTTCAGGGAATGACAAGTCCAAATGAAGAGGAAGAGTTCAGTTCGTGGTCTGTTTGCTGTGTCATTGGCGATCAAACAGAATATGGCAGTCCATTGCGAGGTCCAAGGTGAGTGTCACAGAGTGTGTCGGGGGACCGTGGAAGGTGATGATGCAGAGGGCAGAATCAAGCTGAAACCGGCCATATGGGGAGATTAATGCTACTGCGTCCTTCTTACTGTGATGGCAGATTCATCCACATCTTCGTCCTCTGCTGTTCCATGTGCCTCACGGGTGGGTGGTGCTGGCCTTTCTCCAGCACTTTGTGGCAGTAACACCTCTGGGGCCGGAGGTGGAATGTCTGCCACACTGTGTGGCACTGACACTTCATGGGGCGGAGATGTGGATGGAGTGGTAGCCGCAGAATGCATCAGTGCCAGGCCTTGTGGCAGCAATGCCATGAGGATGGTTTTGAGGTCATTGAGGAATCCAGATAGCACTCACTGTTGTGCAGCCGTGCCAGCCGCTCTTTCTGCATTGGCCCGCTCCATGGTCTCCATAAGCCTCTGCATGTTTCCCACCTCCTGGGCAAGCTCAATAGAGCCCCTCTGACTAGTCAGTCGTTCTTGTCTCTGAGTCAGGACTTTGGCGATTTCGGCCATGGTTCCTTGGAGAGCATGGAGTGGAATGTGGATGTCCGTTAGGGACTATAAGTGGGACTTGGACATCCATGTATAGCATCTAGTTTGTCTGCCATGAGGTCGAAGCCCAACCGCACCTGTTCAGCCCGCTGCTCCTGGCTTCCCAACACACGGCGTTGGAAGTCCATATGTTCTTCGTGGGGGTCCTGGGAGGCAGCTGTGGTGGTGGGTGCTGTCTGTTGTGAGGTCTGTGCAGATGGTGGTGTGTCCTTGTTGCAGCTGGCCTGCCCTGCTCCTGGAGGTGGGCTGATGAGGCTGTCAATAAACTCTTAGAGGGCGTCAGAGTCAAAGCTGTGGTGGTCCTCTTTGTCATCTGAGAAGAGAGGTTCAGGCTTCTCTGCAGGAGGTGTTGATTGTCCCTCTGAAATGTAAAGGGTAGATGCAGTTTAACAGTGTATTCATGTGTTTTGTCGCATTGTACGTGTTTACATGCAGACTGCATGACTGTGTACATCGTGGCTGTTTGTGAGGAGCTGCTTATTTGATGGGGGACAGTGGATATTTCAACAGCAGACGTGTGTTTGTTTGTACTTGTACATAGACATCTCACATTCCCATGCAATGCCACTTGTGATTGGCCAGTGTCTACACCCAGTCGGCACTAGTTGTGTCCTGTGTTCTGTTGTGGACGTGTTGTGGTTTGTGCCACATTGTTGTCAGTGTTGCTCTGCATGTCATGTGTGTGTTCTGCATTTCCGGGGTGGCCCCAGCTGCTCTATTTTGCTGCCCCTTATCCCCTTTCTGTGGTGTGCCTTTGACGTCTGTGCATATACAGTGCTGAGATGTTGCATGCTTGTGTACATTGGTCTCTTAGTGGGAGTAGGGGTCTGAGGCATGGTTTGTCTGCAGATGTCCTCAGCTCAATTGTGCATGTGTGCTATTATGCCCATCTCCCGCGTCCCCCAGTTCCTGGTCATTACTCACCCTGTTGCGTCCGGTCATGTTGAGCAGTGTCCGGTCCCCTGACTCCAGTCACTGTCTCTCCACTGATGACTGTGGGCACCATTTCCTCCATGTCGTTCGGCTACTCCTGCGACGCAGGACTCCCACTCCCAGTCTGCATTGCTGCCTTACGGTGGTTGGAGAGTTTCAGCTTGCTTTTGTGCTTGACGTTATTCCAGCTCCTCTTGACCTCTTCCATTGTCCTCTTCAGTACTCCCACTGCATTCACCATATCCAGGATGGACTGCCATGGTCCATTTTTGGTTGCCAATGACACAGTGGAGGTGATGGACAGTTGTTGATGGTGTTCGGCCACTTCGTTATCAGGATCCTGCTTTCCTGCGGCCTGAAGAGCTTCTTCCCACTCTTCTTTTCCTTGGCCTTCTCTGACCCTGAGGTCCCAGGCACATCCTCCGGGGGGCTTGTGGGTTTCTGGTTCTCCGCCGTGCTTGCTCTGGTAACATCCATTGTGCTTTGCTGCTGTTTGGCATTTGTGTGCAGTTTTTTTTTTACTTTTATGGTAATTTTTCCTGCCTGAGGCATGTGGATTGCAGGCCTGTTGCTGGTTTTCGCTGATTTTAGTATCACGATTGACCTCATTGCATGTTTGTGGTGTGGCGTTGATTTTAACGCGGTTAGTTGATGAGTTATCTGAAACCTATCGCATGGCACCGCCGAGTTTAGAATGCTTGGTGAACCGAGCATAATTTTCCCACGATAGACTGCGATGTTGGAAGTTGTCTTAAGTAACTTTTCTGATGGTTATCACAAGTTCTTGAGAATATGCCCCAATGAGTGATCTGCCAGTTCAACAACACCTGCTGAGGTACCAAAGATCGATCGAACAGAATCTTGCTACTTCATCGATTATGATACCTTCTCACTGGATCCAAGTGAACCTGAGTCACCACCACCTTCTGTTTCCCTGCAAAGAAAAATTATATTTTATCTACCTTCGTCTGAAAAAGACTTACTTTGTTTTTCCCTGAATACAGATTTGGATTGCATTTGGGCTACTGTTCCTAGTCCTATGGATAGGTATTATGACCACTGTTCCCAAGAACGTGCGCGGGTGAGAGCGCGTGCACTGAAGTCACCCCGAGCGCGCAGTGTCCCAATTGTAGAGCGCACATAACACAGCTTTAAAACGGAAGGTAAGCGGCGTGAAAAATTATAATTGCCGGATTGTAGGAGGCAGAGCTGGAGACAAGAGTGAGGAGTCACAGCCGAGCCAGGAAAGTGTCTCCCTTATGCCCTGTATGGGTAGGGAAGGCTCGGGTTTACGAGCAAGTGGCACCTGCTGCCTTTTTTTTCTTAATAGTGCACTGCGGGGCAGATTGTGGGCCTTTGTGAAAGTATTCATGTTAATCACAGCGCCATCGTGTGCTGCGATTAACATGAATACTTTTAAAGGCCCACAATCTGCCCCGCACTGCACTATTAAGAAAAGGAATGTGGCAATCTAAAGGGCGACGTGTTCTTTCAGATGATTCTGAAAAAACACGTTGTGTTTGACTACTTTCCTGTGCTAATAGTGGGCATCGACGGGGCTAAATGTGCTCCTTTGAAAAGGTTCTCATGCTTATTGCAGGGCATACGGGCGCTGAAATTAACAAGAATACTATGTCAAAGGCGCACATTCAGCCCCGCACTATCAGCAAAAGGAATGCAGGGTTATACACAATGTGTGGTTTCAAAATCATCTGAAAGCACACGCCGTGTTTGATCCTGCAGTTCTTTAGCTAATAGTGGGCAGCTGTGGGGCTGAATGTGGGCCTTTCAGATAGTATTCTTGTTAATTCCCGCGCCGGTGTGCACTGCAGTTAACAAGAATACTAGCGTAGCTAGGGGGGTGTGGGGGGTGCGGGTGCGGGTGCGGGGGGGCGGGTGCAGTGGGAGCAGTCTGCCCCAGGCATCACAATTTTGGTTGCGGCCGGCGGCAGCTGCGTGGCACTGGTGGCCAGCCCAGGATTTATTTGGGCACATAGTCACTGAATGTGATGTACACCCACCACCCCCACACGTACGGCTGTCGTTCTTTATGGGCTACTTCTGTATAAGACTCGGCAGTCAAAAGCTCATCCTTAATGCAGGATACAGCCTGAATAAAATAGCAAGCAGGGGCGACGAAAACCGACAGCTGGGTAAGTAGAACATGGAAAGAAAGAAAGAAGGAATGTTGCAAGAAAAGGGTGAAAAAAAGTAAGTAGGGATGAAGGAGTAGGAGGATGAATGGATATGTGGATGAATGAGTGGGTGAAAGAAGAAGTGAATGATGATGGATGGACACATGAAAGTATAGTAAAGTAAAGGGATGGGTGTGTGAGTGAATGGATAGGTAGATGGACAAATGCAAGGATGGCAGAGCAAGGGGATGCATTGTTGAGTGAATGAATAGATGGAGGGACAGCTGAAAGGAGGATAGAGTAAAGTGATGGATGAGTGGGCAAAAAGATCTGTGAATGGAAGTCATGGTGGATGGATGATGAAAGGATGGCAGGGTGAATGGATGGATAGCAAAGTGAATAAATGTATGGGTGGATGGCAAAGTAAATGGATGGATGTGTGGCAGTGTGAATGGATTAAAGGCCAAGTGACTGAATGCATGATTGGATAGCAGAGTGGATGGATTGATGAATGAGTGGATGGAGTGATGAATGAATGGCAGGATGGATGGCAGAGTGGATGCATTTATGGATGAATGAGCGGATGGATGGAAGAGAGGATTGATGCATGGCAGAGTGGATGAATAGTAGAGTAGATGGATTGATGGATGAATGAATGGCAGAGTGGATGGGTTGTTGAATGGATAGATAGAAGAGTTGATGAATGGATGGGTGGCAGAGTGGAAGGATGGTGAATGGGTGGCGGAGTGGATGGCAGAGAGGGTGAATGACAGAATGGATTGATGGCTGGATGGAAGAGAGGATAGGAGGATGGATGGATGGCAGAGTAGGCTGATGGATGGCCGAGTGGATGAATGGAACAGTTAATGAATTGATGAAAGGATAGCAGTTGAATGATGAATGGCAGAGGTGATGGTAAAATAACAGAGTGGAGGATGGATGGTGGAGGATGGATGGCAGAGTGAATGAATCGATGGGTGGCAGAGTGGATGGTTGGTTTTTAGACTAGCTGGAAGAGCAGATGGATGGCATAATAGATGGATGGCAAATTGGATGGATACATGGATAGAATGTGGAAAGTTTGAATGATGTATGAAAGAATGAAAGGATGACAGAATCTAAAGGTGAAATAGTAGATGCAAGTAGGTGGTTGGAAGTGTGAAAGAATGAATAGATAGGTGCATGGATGGAAGAGACAAGGAAGCTGTTCTATTGAGGGTTCGGCTCACTTGCTTTGCTTGCTTGGAGGCATCAGCACTTTAATACAAAGTAGAGGCACTTTAATTATTCTGCAGAAGCAATTGTTAGGACCAATTAATGTCAATGCTTGCCACCTATAAGTCGCCAAATTTTGTCCCTGGCCACTGCTCATATTTTCTCTATTTTTTTATCAGTGTTCATGGCATTATTGTTTTTTGCAGAAACACTGCAGTGCGCATGTCAGGTCACCAGTGTCTACTTCAGATCACCAGCTTCCCCTGAAGCTGACAGGAGGATGACTGAGGGGGCTGAGGCAGACCCTGAAAGTACTGGAATATTTCATCATCGCCCCTATAGAAACCTATGTTTTTTTTTTGCTTTAAAATGCACTGTTTGACCCCCTTTTTAAAACCATATTCATGGTAAAATAAACCCTACCACAATGTCCCCACAGGAAGTCAGACTTGATCGCTGGAGTTCAGTGTAAGTATTTTACTCCATCACTTTCAAAGACAACCAGCTGCCACTACATTCAGGGAACCAGTGATATCTTTATTAGAGCAGCAGTGAGTAAACTGATTAGGATATGCTTTATTTCTTATTGAAAGTTAAAGTTCTTCCTTTGCTGTTCGGATACACTCATCGCTAAACATACCCTATAGAACCCTTGTAATGTTTGATCCTTTTTAAGAAGCTTTCCTCATCTGTTGAGGCTATTGGAGGTCGAAGAGCTCTGTAATAGCAGAAGAGACACATGAGATTTTCAATAGATGCTCCTATGTTTTTACTCTATTTGTGATTGAAAAGAGTTATGAAATTCACTAAACGACCGCTGACATATGGCAGAGTGTCCAAGTGGGTAGACCATTTTCTTCCAGCGCAGTTACCTCTTAAAGTATTTTGTCAGGTAGTTTTATTCTTCAACCTGTTTTTATCAAGTTTGCCATTTGGCTTACCAGTATGCATGGTACATTTCAACTGAAAGTAGGATGGTCCACTCTGAGCGCTATAACTTCTATCTGAACGGTCAATGGGCTTGTTCTTTTTTTCAGGAAATTTTCTTTTCTATTGGACTCCTCAGCCTTGGTCTCTTTTCTAGAATTTGTTTAATGATGACTCCTTCTTTGCATATTCCTACTATTGCTTCTGGCTGGCTTGTACCGAGGGTGGTCGGGTTCACAGAAAAAAACCAAATAAATAAAAGAAATACACTTACCTCCGCAGTGCAACGTCCTCCTATCTTGGGTGTCTTCCAGGAAGCTTCGAATGCAGGAAATTGCACTACCCAATCCTGGCGCTGCTTTCACAGCATGAAAGCAGCACCAGGATTGGATAGAGCAGGCTCTCTCAGCATTTTTAAGAGCATTGAAGGCCTGCGCTTTCTCTAAAACAGCTGTCTAAAACAGCTAGGTTAGAGATCTTTAAAATGTGCATTTCTGGCTGGCCGTACAAAGACAGCCATGCACATTTTAAAGCGCACAGCTCCCTGCTGCTGACACTCAGCTCCCTGCTGCTGACACTAGCCCCACCTGATCCTGACATTTAGTTAGGGACGGGTTGCTGAAAAAGAAAACAATAATAAATAAGCTTTATTACATTTTATTTTATTCAGCTCTGGGACTTGTGCAACAACGCTCCTCAACTCAAATTGAGAAGCTGCCCCTGACTGCCTAATATGATCTTGCCTCATGTGGGGCCAAATTGCACGTCTGTAGATGCCATCTTCCTACACAAGATTTTATTTCCTACAGCTCTCCACTGTCAAGCACACCAGACAATCAGGGTTCTGCATTGGCATTTACCATCTGCTCAGTATGTACATAAGCAGATTGCATTATAGATATTAAATGATGTTGACTCTGCTCATATACTCCAATTGCTCTCAGCAGTCAGATTTCCAACACCCACACTTAGGACCAGACAGCCATGTATACAATTTACTGTATTAGTGCTTGAAAGGGTGTTCTAACTTTAATCAAACACTGTGTAAGGCAACTCATTGACAAGATGGGTGATGCTGGGTCAGTCTCCTTATAATTACTATGCACTCCTTTGGCATTGCAAGCCAATGCGCGGGGCAGTATTGAGACATGTTTTTATGTAACTCCGTGTTTAGGCTCAGTAGTTTCAGGAGCCGGAAAATAAGAAAAGGCTCTGGGGTCGTTGTGAGGCTAACCCAGTGCTTTAAAGGCATCTCCAAGCCGCCCACAACCAGATTATTCTTGTGTCATATCCATGTGTATTGTATATATGTGATCTTGTATAGGCTCCCAACATTTTCCCACCCTGTGAACAGATCTTTAGTAAAATCTTAAGGTACCATCGTTGGAGTCCTATGCTTTTCTAAACCCAAAGTGTACTTGCCTGTGTAACCAATTCATGTCATGGTGTGTGTATCTAAATTGAACACCTGCCTTTATACCCTTCATGTGATGCTGCAGGTGTGGAAATGCACCGTCATTTCACTTGTTAAAGCAAATATTTGGAGTGATATTTGGCGCTGCACCCACACGCGCGGTCTGGTTCCTGGAGCACATAGCCTGGGCTGCAGTGCACAAAGACCTTACACTGCCGCACACAGAGGAAAAAAATTAGTGGGAACATTGATTATGACTGTCTTTTTCTTGATCCTGAATGGACATTGTCTCCCAAAACTTTTCGTAGTACAACATGTGAACTCAGTCTGAAACCACATACGTCATCTCATCATGAAAGAAGATACCTGTCCTTTGTGAACATTACAGCAGATCCGATTCCTGAAGGAATAGTTTGGGATAGGGTTTCAAATCATGTTTTTGGTCCCACTGAACTTTTGACAATACCATATGTATTTAAAATGTATTTGAATGATATCATCACCTCCAGTACATTATGTGATGATTGGGACTTTGAATCTATAAATACTATGCTGTCAGATTTAAAACAATCTGCTGCATTTTCAAGCAATGAGTTATATGATGATACATCTGATTTTGACACCATGTATTGTTACCAACCATTATTTCTTGCAAGACAAGTATTCCACTGTGGGAGGGCGGGTTTGACAAACAAGCGTGGAGGCTGAAGTATGGGTTTAACAAAAAGTGGTTTATTGATAAGAGGAGGGACTGTAGACTGTCGGGATGGGTATCCTTGGTGGTCTTCTTCTTCCTCTGATGATTCCTGTGAGCTGGAGGGGTTTGATGAGGGCAAAGGTGTTGTCCTGCTTCTGGGTTCCCCTTGACCGAGGTGGTCTCCCCGGAGGCGCATAGGAGAATAAAGAAAATAAAGGAGCTGTCAGAATGATGTTTTTATATGATGGGGTTTATGCTCCCTTCACTACACCTTTGTGCTCTAGGTTCTTTGGTTGTGCCCAGTCTGGTACTAGATTGCGAGCAAAAGCCAAGGAAAAGCGATTCTTAGGAAGAGGGAAATAAGAGGCGGGAAAAACGGAAAGAACTTTGTAGGGATATTTTTAAGTGCCTAGGATAATGAGAATAAGAAAGGTGCACAATCCTATAGCAGTCATTCAGGGTCCTGGATTATGGAATGGCGTATAACTTCACAGAAGGGGGGGGTCGCAAATAACCAGTAGTACCCTCCTGTTCATGCGTCTTACCCTGTACTCCCTCTCCTGTACTCCCACCCGCTTCTTCACCCTGCCATCTCCCTGAAAACCCTGAGCCGTCAACACTCACTGGCTCCGCCGTAACTCTCGTGAGTTACGGCCGCTCCCCAGCCTCCTCCGGACACCACCAGTCCTCGTACAAGCTTCCCTTGCCGTCCTCGGGGTTCCCTGGTGTCCTGGTGTCCGGCAAGTCGGGTCCTGCATTTTCCCTCTCGGGTCCCGCGTCTTCTCTCTCAGGTCCTGCGTCTTCTCTCTCGGGTCCCATGTCTTCTCTCTCGAACTCTCCTCTCCAGCGTTCTTCCTCTTCTCTCTCGCCTACTGTTTGAACCTGCTTGCCTTTCATTGGCCCATGGCTTCTGCTTCTGGGGCATGACTGTGGCTGTGCCCCTGTGGATATAGACTAAAGGAGTCCGGGTGGCGTAGTTCTGTCGGTCGTCACGGAGCCAGCACCCTTGATTGTGGGTCCCCCCTTGGCGTTAGACCTGTAAGTGGCTCTCTCCGCAAGGCAGCTTCCTCACATCCCCTTTCCCTTGCTGTCTTTCTTCTAGGGTTTGGACTCTGAGAATACCTAGTCAGATAATCAGCGTTCCTTTAATCTTTCCCTTTTCTATGTCTAGTGTGGAATCTATAAGGTTGTAATGATAGAAACCACCTCAGTACACTCTCATTGTGGCCCTAGTTCCTTGCTAACCATTCTAATGGTGCGTGGTCAGTGAATAGGGTGAATTCTCTTCCTTCCAAATAATACCGTAAGGTCTCTATAGCCCACTTGATAGTGAGGGCCTCCTTCTCAATAGCAGCATAATTTTTCTCTCGAGGAAAGAGCTTACGGCTAATGTACAAAATTGGCTTTTCTCCCTGCGGTGTCTCTTGAGATAAGACCGCTCCTAACCACTGGTCGGAGGCGTCTTTTTGCAAAATAAAGGGTTGAGAATAATCGGGACTGATCAGGACAGAATCCGAGGTTAGGGATTTTTTTAAGGACTCAAAAGAGTGCAACACTTCAGTAGGAAGAGATTGTAATATCTGTTCTGTTTTGCTATTTTTCTGTAGAAGATCTGTTAGTGGGGCTGCCATTTGGGAAAACCTAGGGATAAACCTTCTATAATAACCTAATAGACCCAGGAAGGAAATGGCCGATAATTTGGAAGTCTGTCGTCTTATGACTCCTTCTCCCAATAGGTATCCTAAGTACCTAACTGTCTGAGCAGCCAAATGACTTTTGGCTGCATTGATTTTCAACCCGTGTGACCCTAAGGTCTGAATGACTGTGGTGAGATGTGACAAATGTTGTTCCCATGTTTCGCTATATATCACAATATCATCGATATAAGCCCCAGCAAAAGTATCATCAGGCCTCAATATCGTGTACATGGCTCTTTAGAATGTTGCAGGTGCCCCATGTAAACCAAAAGGCAACATTATAAATTGATATAAACCATCAGGGGTGGAGAAGGCCGTTTTTTCTTTGTCCTCTTCGTTTAAAGGTATTTGCCAGTATCCTTTACACAGATCCAAGGTGCTAATATACTTAGCTCGCCCTATTCTTTCCACCATTTCATCCACTCAGGGAAGGAGATATGTGACAAACTCAGAAATTTAGTTTACTTCCCTAAAGTCAATACAGAATCTTATTGACCCATCTGGCTTCGGTTCAAGCACAATGGGAGAATTCCATTTGCTTTTGGATGGTTCTATAATTCCCATCTGCAACATCTTTTGTACTTCCTCTCTTATAGTCTGACGGCGGGATTCAGGTATGTGGTATGGTCTTAGTCTAACCCGTTTACCCGGTGGGGTTTTGATTGTGTGTTCAATGAGAGTGGTCCTCCCTGGAGTCGTGGAAAAAACAGGGCCAAGAGGTTGTAACACCTTGGTCAAACCCTCTTTCAAAGAACTGGGCAATTCAGAATCGATACATAGTTGAAACAGTGGGTCATGGGATTCTATACTATGGATGGACACTGGATCAGGTCCCTCCCATTTCTTTAGTAGATTCACATGATAGACTTGAGAGATTTTCTTATTGCTGTCTACTTCGATATGATAAGTTACCGGGGTGACTTGTTGGAGTACTGTATAGGGTCCCTGCCACTGTCCTAATAATTTTTGGTCCAAAGAGGCCATCATAAGTAACACGAGGTCCCCTACTTGAAAAGATCTAAGTTTGGCCCCTTTGTCATATTGTGTCTTTTGGGCGTTCTGTGTGTCTTCTAGATTGTTTCTGACTATGTCTCGGATTTGTCTTAAATGCGTTTTTAGGTTTCTAGACATATTCAGGAAGGGGCTTTGTGTCATCCTGTTCTGTTACCCAATACTTCCGGGCCATATCAAGCAAAATACGTTGTTTATGCCTGTATAGTAACTCAAAGGGAGAATACCCGGTAATGTTCCGTTCCTTACATCTAATGGCGAAGTGAGCCAGGAGAAGGATATCTTCCCACCTTCGGGCATCTAGGTCCAACAATTGTTTTAGGGTGGTTTTAATGGTTGCATTATATCTTTCAACTAATCCATCCGTTTGTGGATGATAGGCGGCTGTTCTGATTTGTTTTACCCCTAACTGCTTATATATATCTTTCATCATTTTGGAAACAAAAGGAGTCCCCTGATCAGTTAAGATCTCCTTTGGGAAACCCATCCAAGAAAAAAACTCTAATCATGGCTTTAGCGATATTGGCTTTGTCAGTTTGGCGAAGTGGTGTGGCCTCGGGGAACCGGGTAGCATAGTCAACTAGAACCAGTACGTATCTACACCCACTTCTAGAGGGTAGCAAGGGTCCGATGATATCCATGCCAACTCGACAGAAAGGGTCATCGATAATGGGAAGGGGACGGAATGGTGCTCTTGGAGGGTGATAACGGCTGTGCCGTTGACAAATAGGACATTCCCTGCAACATCTTTTAACTTGCTGATATATACCTGGCCAATAAAATTTCTCTAAGATGGGTTTCTCTGTTTTATCAGCGCCAAAATGACCCCCTAAAAGATCACTATATTCTATCGAAATGGTTCTGGGACTAACAGTTGGGCCTTCTGATCAGGATTACCTTTTCTATACAATAAGCCGTTCTTAGTGAAGAAATAATGACCTACATGATGTGGGTCTTCATCTTCAAGTGCCTTATTCCATGCTTCCTGAAGTACAGGGTCCTCTCGCTGGGCAGCGTGGAAGTTTCTGTCTGTTTCCCATGGATTTTCTACTGGAACGAAGGGCATCACCAAGGGAGTCTCTCCCTTTTCCAGCCCTTCTCTGTCTTCGGCTTTTCTGGGGTTTAGGAAACGGGCATACCCTTTCGGTGTCTTTAGAAAAAGGGGCTGAAGCTAACCATTCGTCTTCAGCCGAAGAGGAATCTTGTAACAACTGAGGTCATTTAGCGTAATCATTGCCTAGAATAGCTTGTTTGGGTAGCCGGAGTATCAGACCCACAGTTAAGGATGTTCCTGAATCTTGAGGATGTTGGATGAGCACCGTAGCAGTGGGGTATGGTTTGGTGTCCCCATGTACACATTTGATAGCTACCATTCCCTCTATGGGACCTATGCTGCTACCTAAGTCTTGGGGTCTGGCTACACTATGCAAACATCCAGTGTCAGCTAAAGCCGCAACAGATTGCCCCTTCACTGAGACTGTGCACTTGTAAGGGGGTAGTTTCTTGTCTGGGGAAGAACAATAGGAATTGCGAGCCTCCCTATTTCCATAGGCTCTTCTTTTTGTGGACAAAATCTAGCTATATGTCCCATCCCACCACATTGGAAACACTGGGGCCCCGTCACAGGTGGTCAAATAAACGGAATACTAGGCAGAGGGGCACTGGGAAGGAGAGCAAGAGGTTTGGGTTTCTTGGCTAAAGGAGGTCTAGAGGGTCAATGGGGTGGGTGTCCCACTGTTTTCCCCATATTTTCTTCTCTTCCCTTTTGAAAGTCCTGTGCTCTACTATAAGCACTTGCTATCTCTACTGCTGTTTCTAAAGTGAGGTTAGCTTGCTGTCGGACCCAACGTTGAATGGGTGGATGAAGGGATGTTAGATACTGTTCAAGGTAAATCTTTGCCATAATCCCATCCTTGTCCGTAGTGGCGGGTTTTAGCCAATGGTTCGCCATGTCCTTTACCCTGAAGTTCAAGGCGCGAGGGGTCTCCTGAGGTCCTTCTTTCATTTGTCTTAGCTTTAATCTATAGGTTTTATTGTCTCTTCCCAGTCTCTCTAGGATGCATTTTTTTATCTCTGTATACAGGACTGCCCCTTGAAGGGTAGCGGCCTGGTAGGCAGCTTGTAAATCTCCCGATAGAAGAGGTCCCAGGTATTGCCCCCGTTTGTCTGTGGGCCAGGAAGCTGCATTTGCCATTCGCTCAAAGTTACTAAAAAATAAATCGGGGTCCTCCCCAGCTACATATCTCTGCAGCACTACAGACGGCAAGGTGGTTGGGCCTCGTTGTTTTCCTAGGGCTTCAGTGAGTTTATCCATGGATGCTCTATGGGTCAGTCCTTGTCCTGCTAGTATTTGTTGTAACTTGCCCCGATCTTCCTCTACAACAGTCAAGAAGCGTTCCATTACTTTACCCAAGTGTTCTTGATTTTCAGCCATCTTCGCCAGCAGCCTCCATTTCGCCTTCAAATCCCACTTCTGACACCACTTGTGGGAGGGCAGGTTTGATAAACAGGCGTGGAGGCTGAAGTATGGCTTTAACAAAAAGTGGTTTATTGATAAGAGGAGGGACTGTGGAGTGTTGGGATGGGTGTCCTTGGCAGTCTTCTTCTTCCTCTGATGATTCCTGTGAGCTGGAGGGGTTTGATGTGGGCAAAGGTGTTGTCCTGCTTCCGGGTTCCCCTTGACCGAGGTGGTCTCTCCGGAGGCTCATAGGAGAATAAAGAAAATAAAGGAGCCGTCAGAATGATGTTTTTATATGATGGGGCTTATGCTCCCTCCACCACACCTTTGTGCTCTAGGTTCTTTGTTTGTGCCCAGTCTGGTAATAGATTGCGAGCAAAAGCCAAGGAAAAGCGATTCTTAGGAAGAGGGAAATAAGAGGGGGGGGAGAACAGAAATAACTTTGTAGGGATATTTTTAAGTGCCTAGGATAATGAAAATAAGAAAGGTGCACAATCCTATAGCAGTCATTCAGGGTCCTAGATTATGGAATGGCGTATATAACTTCACAGAAGGGTTAGTTGTGAATAAACAGTAGTACCCTCCTATTCATGCTTCTTCCCCTGTACTCCCTCCCCTGTACTCCCACTCGCTTCTTCTCCCTTCCTTCTCCCTGAAAACCATGAGCCGTCAACACTCACCGGCTACGCCGTAACTCTCCTGAGTTACTGCCGCTCCCCAGCCTCCTCCGGACACCACCAGTCCTCGTACCAGCTTTCCTCGCCGTCCTCGGGGTTCATTGGTGTCTTGGCGTCCGGCTAGTCGGGTCCAGCGTTTTCTCTCTTGGGTCTCGCGTCTTCTCTCTCAGGTCCCGCGTCTTCTGTCTCGGGTCCCGCGTCTTCTGTCTCGGGTCCCGCGTCTTCTCTCTCGAACTCTCCACTCCAGCGTTCTTCCTCTTCTCTCTCGCCTCCTGTTTGAACCTGCTCGCCTTTCATTGGCCCATGGCTTCTTCTTCCGGTTTGCAGGGGCAGTGCTTCCGGGGCATGACTGTGGCCGTGTCCCTGTGGAAATAGAGTAAAGGAGTCTGGATGGCGTAATTCTGTCGGTCGTCGCGGAGTCAGCACCCTTGATTGTGGGTCCCCCCTTGGCGTTAGACCGATAAGTGGCTCTCTCCGCAATACAGCTTCCTCACATCCACGTAATGTTTTTTTTTACCATTAATGGGAACATTGTCCGACACCCCCGAAAGGTAGTTCACAAACATTTGCACAAAAGTTTGCTTATTTTTCTGGGTTTACGACTTCAGACCCGACCTCATATTACTATAAGGCTGCACCTACATCTAGGAAGAAATAGATATACTCTGCTTCCCTTTATTTCCCAGTTGTCTTTACAAGGTTTCGATTTTTTAAGGGACACCATAGTCACTAAATCTGTGTGGGGTAATAAAGATTGGCAAGTTCAGGGAACTGAGGCCTTATTCAGTGTGCCTCATACCAAAGATTATATTTCTGATCCATACAGTGCAACAAACTTCCTGTCTTGGACGAGCCAAGATTAAGGACTTGAACATACCTTGAATTCCCTCCATTTCACACTTTGAGGAATGGCAAAACTATACACAGCATAGTGCAGTGTAGTTCCTATATTCCCAATAGGCTCTGCGCATTGGAATAATATATCCTGTAGCTTAGACGTAGGACTGAGGTCTACTAGGTCTCTACCACTTTAACCCTCTCTGCGTAATTCAGAACGTAAGTTCTTCCAAAATTCAGGAAACCTAGAATTGACTGTAGGTTTTTCAGTGTTTTTGGGGGTTGGAGCAGCGCACATTTCTCTAGAAAGTTTGCTTCTAGGCTTTTGCCTTCACTTGACAACTCATATCCCAAGAATATGACATTGAGGTGGGCAATTCTTGATTTTTTAAAATTTAATTTATACCCCTCAGAAGCGAACCCAAGTATTATGGTGTTCACTCTTTTAAAGTGCTTGTCCAAGTCATCACCCGGAAGATAGATGTCATTGACATAAGATAATGCCTCACCATCGTACGTTTGGAGTAACTGTTACTCTTGCTAAAAATAACCCTGGGGTATTCTTGAATCCTTGGGGGAGATGACAAAATTGTCGCTGTGTCCCCAAAATTGAGAAAGCGGTCAAATGCATGCTTTCTGGTGCAATATTTTGACAGAAAAATCCATTTGAAATATCTAATGGCGTTTTATATTTTTTGAGCTCAATGTTATTCATCAGTGTTGCACTGTCTGAGTTTTGTACTGAAAATGTTTTGCAACAAGAGTTTAAGTGTCTGTAATCCAATACTAGACGATATGATTTGTCAGGTTTGGATACAGGAAACAAAGGATTGTTCATAGACGAGGTGCATGTTTCAATCACCCCTTTGGTATTCGAAATGATTTAAAATCTCCCTGACCTGTTTTTTAGCTTCTTGCTTAACTGGGTACTGCCTTTGTGCAGTGGACTGGTTTTTTAACTGGATTTTATGGTGAGGAGAATCCTCATCCCATTCTGCGTGATTTTTATATAATGCTGGAGCTTGGGCTACTGCCCATTTTCTGGCATATGTATAGTTTTTATGAATTGGAATGTGATTAGAGAAGGCTGGCACAATTATCTCTTCGCCATGTGGGCACTCCCTGACAAATTCAGGTGGCCAGTCTTGTTCAGCTAGAAGAATGCCATAGCCCTTAGAGAGCTTCTCCCAAAAGAGTGCTCTTATTTTTCTAGTTATGTCCCCCTCCATCCGGAGTGTTACGTCATATAACTTATGGGGTGTACTAACCCTGATGTCTGCAGTTTCAACCTGAATGCATTCATTCAAGTCCACTGTCTCCAGATGATCGTTCAGGATCTTGCGAACTATGGTTACTTCTGCTGCGCTGTCTAGCATTGTCTGAGCCCACTCCCCGTTCTTGAGTTGTGTCCTCAAGATCCTCGGCATGTTTGACTTTTATGCTTGCTACCTTCTTTTTGGAAAACTGAGCTTTTTTACTTTGGTGAACGGGTTCCTTGTCTTTGGACTTGACGCGTTCTTCCTTGTGCTCTGACCGTCCTCTTCTTTCCGATTTCTGTGAGGAAGTCTGAAAAGATCGAGAGGGACGTGTATCATTATCTTGATATCTATCAAGTTTTTTCAAATTATCTCTATTCCTAAGATTATATCTCTTTTAAGAGGGCTCCTTTTGGGCAGACTTGTCTCTCTGTTGGGGAGATCTTCCTCTGGGTTGAGAATATTTTTCTCTAGGAAGAGTTTGTTTATTGCTCTCCCACTTCTTTTTTGGAGTAGTGAGATTATTCTTATTTTATTTATTTATTTATTTATTTATTTCATGCAATTTTTAGAGCGCGCAAATACCCAGATGGGTGTCTCGGCGCTATCATAACAGAACTCTCACTGAGGAAGGAAAAAAGTAAATTATGCTGAGAACAACCAGGTCTTGAGTTTTTTTCTGAAATTGATGAGTGTGGGAGCAGTTTTAATGTGGAGGGGTAACGTATTCCATAGTTTGGCTGTCGAAGTGGAGAAACATCTGTCTGCCCAATTGGCCCTTCTTGTACGTGGAACCCTCAGCAGATGGGCTGATGATGAGCGTAAAGTTCTTGTATGCTCAAGCGGGCAGAAGGCTTTTTTTAGAAATAGTGGGCCTTGGTTGTGGATGGCTTTGTAGGCTATGCATAAAGCCTTGAATTTAATCCGACTCCTCACAGGAAGCCAATGCAGCTGTCGGATGTAGGGAGAGATGGATGTGAATTTGGGGATAGTTAGTAGAGTCCTGGCCGACGCATTTTGCACCGTCTGCAGTCTGTTGAGGACCTTTTTTTGGGCGTTTAATAAAAGGGCATTACAATAGTCTGTTTTCGAGAAAACCAAGGTACTGATTAGAGTTTTGCCCGCAGATGGAGGTAGGTATGGAATTAATTTTTTGATCCTTTTTAAAATGTAAAAGGATGAGGAGACCACAGAGTTGGCGTGTTGGTGGAAAGTCATTTTGTTGTCAAATATGACTCCTAGGTTGCGTACCTTGGCAACCGGTTGGGGGGGCGTTCCCATCTGAGGTGGCCACCATTGGGGGGACCAGATAGGTTGCAATCTTCCAAATGTCATCACCTCTGTCTTGTCAGAGTTTAATTTAAGACAGTTAGATGACATCCAGGAGCTTATTGCCCTCATTCCCTCTTGGAAGTTAGCCGCAACTGATATAACATCATTGTATACAGATAACAATTGGGTGTCGTCCGCATAGGTTGTTAGGGCGATTCCATAAGATTTTATAACCCTCGCTAAGTCCGAGACATAAATGTTGAAAAGTGTCGGACTTAGCGAGTAGCCCTGTGGTACTCCGCAAGGCAGAGAAAAGGTCTGGGAGATGTAATTGCCCATCTTCACTGTCTGAGGACGGTTGGCCAAAAATGAGGCAAGAAGCTCTTTGGCTTTGTTTTTTATTCCTAAGGCAGAGACACGGTCGATCAAGGTGACATGATCGACCGTGTCAAAAGCTGCGGAGAGATCTAAGAGTATTAATACCGCAGATCCTCCCTTATCCATTGTGGTCCTTATCTCGTCTGCTGCTTTTAGTAGCGCTGTCTCCGTTCCGTGACCTTGTCTAAACCCAAATTGGGTGTCGTCAAGTAGATTGTTGTCATTTATATAGTTCGAAAGTTGTGTGTTCATGATTTTTTAGAAAATTTTTGCAGGGAAAGGGAGACAGGCAATAGGTCTGTAACTGGCAGGAAGAAGAGGGTCTAGAGTGGGCTTTTTTAAAAGTGGCTTAATAATAGCCTCCTTCCAAACAGAAGGATAAATGCCAGTTGAGAACATTGCATTACAGATGGTGGTCAGAGCAGGAGAAATGGCTTCAGGGATGAGATTAAGGATGGCAGGTGGACAAGGGTAAAGGGGTGACCCCGATTTAGTACAAACAACAAGCTGTTGGATATGTTCCTGCGTAGTCTCTTCGAAGGCCAAAAAGTTTGGTGCGTTATTGGTAGGGGATGCCGTTGGGGTAGGGGAAGAGGGAGAATGGGAAAAGGTTGAGAAGATGGCACTAACTTTATCTTCGAAGAATTTGGCTAAAGAGTCCGATAGGGACAGTGATCCTTCTAAACGCGGAGCAGGGGGGTTGGACAAATGAGTGACCACCTGAAATAGTTTTCCTACAGAGTTTTTGGCCTGGTTAATTTGGGAGGTGTAATAGAGAGATTTTTCTGATGCAATGAGTTTTTTATAGTTGGAGAGAGCGTTTTTGTAGGCATTTTATCGGTAGGACTGAAATGACGGCGCCACTGCCTTTCCAGGTTCCTACAGTATTGTCTCAGCAATCGTAGTGGTTCTGTAAACCAAGGGGCCGAGGGGAGTTTTCTACTGCGGTAGGAGGTTTTGATGGGAGCTAGCTTATTACAAGCTGTATTTAGATTGCTCAGATAGTTGGTGGATGCTACTGCAGGATCCTGCTCATTTGGGATAGTACTGTCACGCATAAATGTTAATCAATGTTTTTTCAGGATTTTCAGTTAGTTGGGGCTTCAATGGTTTTCCACCCAAACTATCTCTACCTAATTCTTCATATGATTTTTCAATAATTCCGGCAAGCTCATAAGGTTAGTCTGCTATATCTGTTTCTTTTAACTTCTGGCGGATGGCCACGGATGCTGCTTCACCTCTATTGTTAGCTAATAATATAGCTGAGACCTGTTTGAAACCTTTCAGTAATTTCATACCTAGATTTAAGGCTGGTTCTGGGCCATATTCATTCTGAATTTGTCTCAGAACGTCTGGTATTACCGCCATGGACGGTACACCATGTGTTTTTGTGTAGATTGAAGCAAAGACTGTACCCCAAGTGTCACAGTCCTACACATGCGGTGCAATCCCCATTGGTAAACAGATTGTCAGAATTCTGTGTTTTTCATGAGGTGTACTATCTGGGAATACTGCCTCTATTTGAGCAATTTTTTGTGCTAGCCAAAACGGAATTTGTTCCCTTTTGGCGGGTAACTTGCCAATGACTGACTGTATAGTCTGTGGTGTAATTTTGTTTGTGTTCCCCTGGTACGGGGTGTGTTGGGGAATTTTTATCGCTGGTTGGACTGTTAAAGTCCTCATGACATATTGAACCAATTGTCTATGTATTTTTATTAATTGTTTTAGCTGAGCTAAAAGTTCTCTATCTGACATTTCTTCAATGTCAGGATGTGGTGTATAGCTGGCTAGAACCGGCCATGTAGCTCCTGGTCTACCTAGTGGACCAAGCCTGGTAATGTGATTTTGATGTTTTAGGGCTCCTTTAAACCAGAGCTGATGCTCTTGGTAAGTTAGTGGAATTTCAACGTCCTCAAAAGGAACGGATTCCGCTGGAGGTTCCTCTATTTTGTAGTAGTGGAACTCCCGTGTTACTGTATTTGCTTGTGGAAAAGTAATCCATGAATAGAATACCTCTGTCTGCCGATTTTCATGTGCCTCTATCACAAATATAACTTTACCACCTCTTGATGATACCCCATTTTCTATATGTTTTATAATTATGGTTTTCCTTATATTTGCCGGGATGAATATAGCATCCGGGTCATTTAGTTGCAGAGCTGTCTCATCTAAGACTGCTTGAGCTGCTATTCTAGCTCTCTCCCTTTCGTCGTCACTCTCCGACATTTTTATTTACTAAAAGTTCTGCAGAACAATTTTAAAGGAAACAAAGATTAGGTGCACAATATTTTTTGAAAACTGTATCCTTCAACGTTGACTAAACCAAAAACTAATACATAGGATTCTCGACCTACTAAGTTTTGGCGGATATTATGCCCTTTCACCCACTCCAGACGTCTATTGGAGAAAGAGGGGTCTGTGTAAAAAACACAACAGAGTTACTCTAGTATCTAGCGTTAAATTATCGCCTTACCAAACATTGTGCGCCATGTAGTGTAGTTCCTATATTCCCAATAGGCTCTGCGCATTGGAATAATGTATCCTGTAGCTTAGACGTAGGACTGAGGTATACTAGGTATCTACCGGCTATATTAGACTTAATTGTGAGTGCCAGCTAGCTCAGAGGTCACTAGAAACTTTCTCGAATAGACAAGAAGGTATTAGTTTCTGACAACCGCATAAAACATGACAACTTTGTTTCCCAAGAATAAGAAATCAAATCTCTAGAGTCGCGGAAACAATAGATAACTATTTCACTCAGTCAATTGTGCATGCTTAGTTTCACCAGAGGTGCAAGAGAAATAGAGGCAGGCGTTTTCAATAAAAAGGTATTTATTGAACAGTCTTCTTTCTCAAGCATTGAAAATGGACTGCTACAATAGTAAAGCTCACTATGAAGTACAATGCTTATAATACGAACAGTATTATAAAGTAGTACTGTAAAAGCATGATATGGTTTCTAAGCCATAAAGTGCATAAAATACATACAGTAATAAAAGGATGACTAAAATTCTCAACTGGTGCTTCTAGAATACGCCTACCCCGGTGTACCTAACCTAAGTCTGGTAAGAGGGAGGGAGTAAAAGAGGAGCAGCTTAAGTTTTCGGAGTTCTCTGCCAGGAATCTGATTCCAATAATTCTCTAAGAGGTCTAATCAGCTCCGTACCTTTGTTCTAGAATGAAGGAGGTCTTGTATCTCCTTCTCGGGACTCGATTTTCCAGATACCCGCAAGGGTAGCCTGGAAACACTGGAGCTGGATTTCTCAGCAGGAGAAATGACAGAGTCTCGCAGTGCGTCTGCTGGAGGGTCGGCTTCCTTCGGCACTTGCTGCTGCAGGGCGTCCGAAAAGTAGATAGTCAATCTGCTCCAAACCACTGTGTGTTTGTTTAGGCAAATCAAGGCATATTTATACGTTGAAGGTGCTGAGTTTGACGCATGTTTGGACTTAATAACGTCAGTCAAAGGCTCATTTCTTGGAAAACGCCGGGAGTTCTAGGAGAACTTAATATTCAAGCAGGGGGAAGTCTCAGGCTGCTGAAGGCGGGTTTTTCCAAGAAAACATTGTTAATTCTTGGAGCTTAGTGGAAGTATCCATGCCGTATTTGGGCTGTATGGTTTAGGCCAAATATGGTAATGATTTCTATGCCTATATAAGGGAATGATAAAGTATACTTATATAACGGCATGAATCGGGAATTTTATACTAGAGTCCGAGATTCATTTACAACAATAGTGAGGATACACTTGATTATATTATACAATAGGGTTTATACAATTCTTCAGACCCCAATTGGAAGGGATGGTAGGTTTGGCCTATCAACACAAATGGGTGTCAACCGAGATTCAAGGGCATCACCAAAGGGTTTAGTAGCCATAGGCCTGACTAATGCTTTGTCCAACGAGAACATCCATCTGGGGGTGGTGACATCTTACAGTGTTGCAAAGTTATGCCTAGATTGGCTAAGAACCGTAATACTGTCCAAGGTGAAACAACACTTGTCCTTACTCTGAGATGACATGGATTTAGGGGATTTTTGCTAGATCCCCAGGAACCACGTCATAAACGCTTCTAACAGCTATGTATACTGAAGTATGGAAGAGCTCCAGTATACATTAGAGATTGCATAAAATTGATAGGGTTAACCTAGTAAAAGCTTTGGCAGTGGTCAACAATGGCATGACCACATTAACATCCAGGATTCATTAACTGGGCAGCATTGTATCCTCTGCAATAGATTTAATAGAACAGGACTAGTCCATACTTTACCATGGGCAATCACAGTTATGATCGATCCAGCTATTGAGCTAGACGCTACTATCATTGCATTCTGATCGCGTGCCCTGTTGATATATGAACAGTACATCTCGGTTTTCGGCTTACAATTTAACAACAAAGCAGATAACAATGGCAAAGTGAGATGCGAAGTATATCATGCTAAACGAAGAAAAATTTGCTTTTACTGTGGCTGAGTCAACATCCACAGAATGGGTAATCCATAGCCATATAACATTGCCAGTAACAACATTCCAATTTCAATACTGTCTACAATACTACCAGGTAGGCTGGTATGAAGCATGGGGTAGGGAATACATTCATGAATAGTGGGAGTTACCTTACAGATTGAGAGGCAGGAATGGGGACACTGATGTTTTTCCCAGTGGTCCAGACTGCGAGAATTTGGTGAGTGGCTTTCTAATTTGTCAGGATATTATGCTTCACAGAGCTTGCAATGCTTCAGTTGCAAACCTATCTTGTTATTTCAAAGGATACACAGTTGCTGTGATATATCCAGTGTTCAAACTATTCTCGAACTGCAGTTATTTGACGTTGAATGATCAAGGATGTTGAGGAATGTGGCCGGGTTTCCAGGTTGATAGGTCTTCAGATGAGATACAGGCCCTATTCCAAACTAATTTCCCAACTAATTTACCTCTCTACTTCGGAGAAATGGTGCATCGTATCTTTAGCATGTCTGATATGAGTGGGTACACCTATCTAAGACCATATGTTCTCGGCTTCAGAAGGTAAGTGAGCATTGGTTTCTATCATTCAGATCAGTCTAGGTGGACTGCATCTTGCTTGTACTCCACTGCTTATTTTGTGGAAATAAATGCGTGTTGGACATCTGTTTAACACTTCCATCGGTTGTGCCAACGGACTTCGATGTACTGCTGGACTCGCTAAAGGCCCATGTATGCAGTGTCCTCAGCGTATTCCAATCCTGATATCAGTATTCTTAGAGCCATCACGGGATGCTCCAGCTCCGGTTGGAATGGACACCAGCTCTGTACATGGCTTACAGACATCAAGTACTTCCTGAGCAACAACTGTGGGAACCGGAGAAGATCACCTTTGCTCCATTGACCTTATCCAAGAGGTGTGACAAGGACTGTTGTCCGCGTAGGCAGGCAACAGTGATTTTGTATCTCCCACACAGGACACATAAACATTTAGCTCTCTGTGTGCTGGGACCAATTTGGCCTTTTTTCAAAAACAACTAAATCTGGAATTCGAAACAACCATTTTAGTTATATTTTTCCTCTTCTGCTCTCACTGAGCACTATGGCTTTAGCCTTGCTCAGCTGGTCATACAGTCACAGAGATTTTACTTTTTATATAACATATACTGAGTCTTTTAAATGTTTTTATACACATATTTTGGCAATTTTTGTATGCTTTTTTAAACACACATATTTTAGCATTTATTATTATGTAGTCCAGTCAGATGAGTAATGAGTGTTATGAACCACAATGTACCCCAATATAGGCCTGGGTAGTTACATGACATTTTACCTACATCTGTCCTACCATTGTTCTAAATAACGGGTCTGGCACCGACCTTTTACTTAGTTAGGTGCTATATGACTGTTGTGTGGTTTTCTCTGAATACTAGCCTCAAGTATTATGCATGAGGATTCTCAGTATCACAGGAGGATTGCCACCTTCTGCTTAATAACTCTGTATAAGAGTCACCTCTATAGTCCTCCTTGCCCGACATGCCCATAGTACACTTCTAGGTAGCTCCCCTGAGGGTGTCTTTCAGGTATATAAGTGCTACATCTTTGCTAGGCAACCCTGAAGAGAAAGTCTTTCATGCTGACATGCTGACATGCTGACACACTGACACAAGATGCTGAGGTCCCTGCACGCAGACAATCCAGCCTGCAGTGATCTGACATTCCTCGTGGGTGTCCATCTCGAGACCAAGATGAAGTCCTTTGCTCTCTCACATCAGGTAATGGGGTTGGCTCATCCTAAGTGGATTCTTGGCTATACACCTATATACATGCTGGGTACACTTAGATACATCTAGGTAGGGTTTGCATTATAGGGGTACACATTTTATTGTTATCTATCTAAATGCCTGCATAAATTCATTGTTTTAGCACTTCAGTTGAATTCTACCTTTTCTATACTCTGCTGGTGCTCATAATTGTATACATCTATTTCTGTCTAATGGGTGTTGCAGCACACATATTTTATACTATAATGACACTGGTTCAATAAATGCTTATTGAAAACATCCCCACCACTTATTCTGTATATCTCTCTGAGATGAATTAAGCATGAATGACTGAGTGAAAAGCACTGTACTGTTTCCACAATCCCTGAGGGCCAGGGTTTTCATGTTCAATGGTTGCCAGAAGCTATTCACTCCTCGGTAAGAGGGGCTCGTACTGGCACTGTGAGCTAGCTGGTCTAACAGACATATCCTTTGGGGGTGTTTGGGATCAGGCTGAGCACTAATCCCTTTGTTTATGTTGTCTAAACGCACAGATACTATATAGATTTGTAGGAACTACAAATCACTGTATAAATATATATTATATATATATTTGTTTTATGGCGTGGGGATTTTATCAGTGCAGACAACTTTGTTACAAGTCTAAATACAAATCATGAAAATCTGAAATTTACTAAATCTATTAGTAATTGTGAGGCAGAGTTTCTGGATGTCAACATATTTGTACACAATGGGCACTTGGCAACTAAACTACATAGAAAAAGCACTGCTGGCAACAGTATCCTCCATGCCAGCAGTGCACATCCACGACATGTAGTAGATAATATTCCTTTAGGCGAACTACTCATGATTAAAAGAATATGTAGCACTGAAAAAGATCTTGAAGTCTGCACCATGGAAGCTCTGGATAGATTCAGACAAAGGGGTTACCGTGAATCTGTCCTGAAATTGGCAGTGCAGAAAGCCAAAAGTAGAACCCGTGATTCCCTGCTTGACCAAACACATAACAACAAGTCAGGCAGTGTTTCTGATGAGAACACCGAGGCACCGAGACTTATAACTGCCTATAGCAGACAAGCTAGGCAAATCAGATCTATTGTAACACAGAGATGGTCGGTTTTAAAAACTGATTTGGTGTTAAAACCTAGATTGCCTGATGGTCCCACTGTGACCTTTCGGAAGAGCCCTTCCCTTAGGACACATATTTGCCATGATTTCCCTGAACTTAGGAGAAAAGAAGAGTGGATGAAATCCCGGTTTGGGTTCAAACGTTGTACCTCCTGTAGGGCGCGCAAATTTGGTAAAACAACTACCCAATATTATACACCTTTCAGTCCTGACCCAGTTAACATCAAGGGTCAGTTTACTTGCAGGACTACACGACAGCCTGTGCATGTCAGGATTCTCCAGCACCATCGAGCCATCGTAAACAACGATCCATCATATCCGGTGGCCAGGCATTTTAAAACCAATCACAAAAATGATCTTCAATGCCTGACCTACTTCGTCATCGCCTTAGTGGATAAGCCTCTTAAGGGTGGTGACAGAGATAGGATGCTTAGGAGACTTGAGTCTCACTTTATTTTGGAACTAGATAGCAGATTCCCAAATGGGCTTAACACAACAGATGATTTGCATGTTTTTCTGTAGATATTTTTGCTTATTATTTTGGGTTAGTCTAAGTGTCAGCTGCTATACACCTTCATGTTTAATTTTTCTATACAGAATTTCGTTCATTTACCACTTCCCCTTTTTCCTATCACTTATGCCTTCATGGTTGTTATCATACAAGCTTTCATTTATTTAATTATTATTTGGGTAACACTTTATCTCATTTATATTTTCGGACATAGCCATCGGGTACTATCTGTTAATTTCTGTTTCTTTACCTACAACTGTTTTGAGAATACTCAACAGTGGTCCTTTTCCACTATTAGTCCATTTTTACAATTTGGCATTTTGACTATTGTCCTTATCTGCATTTTAGGCATTCATATTTGTTGTTGCTAGATTACATTTGAATATCAAAGAACCTTTTCTTTTTGGATTACATCCAATTGTTTACACTTTTGCGTAATTTGCACCAAATTGCATTTGTCACTTTATTTGACTATATATAGAGTTGTGGTATTTTCACTTTGCATTGGCACTTTATAAGGATATTTTAAAATGCACTTTATTGCTTATTTGCACATAGACAAGGTTTTACTTACGATACTGTATTGTATTTAGAATCAAACAATTTTTATTCAGCAGACATGTAGCAGTGAACACAGCTAGGCTGCCTACATCCACCGGCCGGCAGAGCGTAGAAGAACAGCACAAAAACACAGCCATGAGGTCTACAACCCGGAGGGCGACCCGGCGAAGGTGGGTTGTCAGCCAAGTGGTGCAACCAAGTAGGGTGTCGATGCTGCTTTTTATAAAACCAGAGAGGAAAAAAACACCACAAAGGAAACAAAAGCCTACCCACCCCCCCACCACCCATCCGCCCAGGACCCCCCTCCCTCCCTCCCACCCACCCCCTCCGCATCAGCATGGCCCAGACATCTAACTAAGCTCACACTCCCAGGGACCCAGCTACATTCCAAGGGCGAGCCATGGACTCTCATGTGTTCGCCCCTGGCGGTTCTAACGGAATGAGTTGCAATACCTGTAGGAATTTGGGGCAGGTGACCTCTCGTAAGTCCTGAGATAGCAAGTGTATAAAGGGTGCCCAGAGCTTCACGTACGTGTCCCCTTTACCATCCACACACAGGGAGAGCCTCTCCATGCCCAACAGCAGCCAAAGTCGTCTAATCCAGTCCCTCGGGTCAGGGGCGTCTGGTGAGGGCCACCGTGCAAGGATTACCAGGCGTGCTGCCAGGAGCGCCAGTGCTATCTGTCTACCCCACGGGTAGCGCAGGGGAAACGCCTTAGGATGAGGTAGGCCCAACAGTACATGCTCTGGAGCTCTGGGAAAGGTGATGCCAAAAGCATTGTCTGTGTCGTCTAGAACCTCCCTCCAGTAGCACACTAATTTGGGACAGTGCCAAAGCAGATGTGTCAAAGTGCCTGTCGCGCCACAACCCCTCCAACAAAGACTCGAGCACTTAGGGTCCCACCCGTGGATCCTCGCTGGCGTGTGGTACCAGTATGTAACTATTTTAATGGCCGCCTCTGCTCCGGCAACGTTAGCTGCGGTGTGGTGTGCGCAATAGTGTATCTTGTCCCATTCCTTACGCGTCAACGGGCGGCCCAACTCCGTCTCCCATCGCACCTGCGCCTTGGAGCGCTGCGTGTGTTGGCGCTTCATAATGAAAGCATAGAGTTCAGAGATGAGATCATCCTTCTTAAAGGCTACCCAGCGTTCCAGGGGTGTCATAGGATGGGACATGTCAGCAATGTTAGTAGGGAGTGTTACCCAATGTGCAACCTGCGAATAATGGAAGGCGTCCGCGTCGTTCAGCTCGAAGTATTCCCAGCGAAGAGTGGAAAACGGTATCAGTCCCTCCGGTTGAAAGAGGTGCCCCACCCTCTTACAGCCTAGCTCCCTCCATCGCTGGAAGACCGGCAAGGCGCATCCCGGGGGGAACTCCGGATTGTCAACTATAGGCGTCAGTGGCGACGGGAAGGTAGTCCAGCTGCGTTTGTACACCAGTCCCACACTGCTAGCGTCGGTGAGGTCACCTGCAATGAGTAAAGGCCCCAGGCCTGATGTTTACGCGGGAGCCAGAGTTTACGCCAGATGCTACGTCCCGCCACTGTCTGGTCCATAAAGAGCCAGTGCTTGCTGGACATGGGCCTGTTCCATTCCAGGATGAAGCGTAAGCACGATGCCTGGTAATACGCCTCTACGCACGGGAAGTTCAGGCCACCCTCATCTCGAGGCGCTGTTATTCGGGCGAGCGCAACGCGGGGGCGTTTATGGTTCCACAGGAACGTGGTCAGCAGTCTCTGTAGTTTCCTCAAGGCCCCCGGGGGGGCGCAGGGGTAGCATCTGGAAAAGATAGAGGATGCAAGGGAGGATCGTCATCTTTATCGCAGCCAGGCGGCCAAACCAGGCCAGCTGCAGCCGGGACCAGTCCAAGACGGTGTACAGACAAAATATCGACTCCAAAATATCGACTGGACATAATATCGAGTTTTAAATATAGACTGGACAAAATATCGACTGGACATAATATCGACTACAAAAATATCGTTTTTCAGGTAAGTGAAGTAATATCGACTGTATAAAATATAGATAGCAAAAATATCGAATTTTTAATAATATATAATATTTTATAGTGTATTTTTATGTAATAATATGTGTGAATAGTGTGTATTAATGTTATAAAATATTTTATTAAATTAATTTTGTTTTTATAATAATTGCGTAATGTAATTCTGTAGCGGGTTGTGGGTTTATAGGGGAATAGGGTGGGAAGTAATTTAATAATAATTAATTAATTAATATATGTTTGTTAATATTTTTAATTAATAATTAATTGATAATTAATTAATATTAATTAGTTAATTAATTAATATAATTTTGAACATATTTTGTATTAGTAATTAATTGTTAATTAATTATTTGTAATTAGTTAATTACATTAATTAGAGTAAATTTTTAATATATTTAATTTTGTGTTATTTTTAAGTAATTAATTTGGAAAAAATAATATTAATTATTAAAATAATTACAGCTAATGTTCTAATATATTTACTTTATTGTTATTGTTAATTAATAATTAATTGGTAATAAAATAATATTGATACATTTTGGGTAAAGGAGCATTTTTAGGGTTCAGGGTCAGTTTTCAGTTTTAGGGTAAAGGGGTATTTTTGGGGTTCAGGGTCAGTTTTCAGTTTTAGGGTAAAGGGGTATTTTTGGGGTTCAGGGTCAGTTTTCAGTTTTTGGGTAAAGGGGCATTTTTAGGGTTCAGGGTCAGTTTTCAGTTCATGGGTAAAGGGGTATTTTTAGGGTTCAGGGTCAGTTTTCAGTTCATGGGTAAAGGGGTATTTTTAGGGTTCAGGGTCAGTTTTCAGTTCTTGGGTAAAGGGGTATTTTTAGGGTTCAGGGTCAGTTTTCAGTTTTTGGGTAAAGGGGCATTTTTAGGGTTCAGGGTCAGTTTTGGGTTTTTGGGTAAAGGGGTATTTTTAGGGTTCAGGGTCAGTTTGGGGTTTTTTGGGTAAAGGGGTATTTTTAGGGTTCAGGGTCAACTAATAAGATTGTAAAAAATTATTTTTATTATTTTCATTTATTATTTAATTATTATAATTTAATTTAAGTAGTTTTAAGTATATTTTAGTAATTTAAATTTAATATTAATTTAATTTAACACTGTTTTTAATAAAGTCGATATTTTTTACATCTATATTATTGTTAACGATATTTTGTACTCGATATTTTTGTACTTACCTGTTTGTAGATACAAACTCGATATTTTGACTGTCGATATTTTGTCCACGATATTCTGGCAAGTCGATATTGTGTCCGTCGATATTATTTCAGTGATCCGTCCAAGACAGACTTGGCTGTTTGCTCCAGGAGGAGCCTGTAGTTGAGGGCAACTGTTTGGGTAATCGTGGCTGCCAACTGGATCCCTAGGTACGGGATGTCCGTCTGGACCCACTGAAACGCGAAGTCTTTCCGGAGATCCCGGGCCTCCTCCTCCAGCACAGAGAGATTCAGGATTTGGGATTTCGAATAGTTGACTTTGAAGCCGGCCACCGTTCCGAACTCCTCCAGCTCCCGGGAAAGATGTCTCAGAGAGGAGCGCGGATGAGTGAGGGACAGGATGACGTCGTCAGCGTAGAGGCTCACTTTGTGCTCCTCCGCACCGAAGCGGATCCCCTGCACAGCCGCATTGTCCCAAAGACATTGCGCGAACGGCTTCATGTAGAGCGCAAATAGCAGGGGCGAGAGAGGGCAACCCTGCCGTGTCCCGCGTGTGATCGGAAAATATGCAGACCTGCAACCATTCACTCGGACCGTGGCCCGGGGGAAGCATAGAGGCAGCGGACCCAGTTGACAAAGGTGTCCCTCAGTCCAAACTTCCTTAGGACCGCAAACATATACGACCAATCGACCCGGTCGAATGCCTTCTCGGCATCTATGGAAAGAAAGCACGCCTGTGTACGCGACCGATGCACTCAGTCCATCAGATGGAGAAGCCTCTTGGTGTTCTCGCCACCCTGTCGCGTCGGTACAAAGCCCACCTGGTCAGGTTCAATGATGCCGTCCATAAACGGGCTAAGGCGGGCTGCTAGGATGCCAGAGAAGAATTTCATGTCTATGTTGAGAAGCGAGATGGGGCGGAACGAGCCGCACTCCTTGGCATCCTTGCCCGCTTTATGGATGACAGTGACCACCGCCTCGGACATGGACGAAGTCACGTTCCCGGAATCCCTGAAAGAGTTAAAGAGACGTGTCAGGAAGGGGGCCAGGACACCACAGAACTTCTTATAGAAGGAGGTAGAAAAGCCATCTGGGCCCGGTGATTTAGCAACCTTCAAGCGCGCTATTGCCGTGATAACCTCTTCGATGCGTATCTCCGCGTCGAGAGACGTTGCCGAGCTCTGGGAGAGGGGTGTAATGTCGCAAGTTGCCAGGTAGGCCTGGACCTGATCGGGGTCAGGGGGGTCGCACGTATAGAGCGCGCAATAGAAGTGTTGAAAACTATCTGCAATTCGCGCGTCGGTAGCCTGTTCTACAGCGTGCTCGTCACTGATAACCGAGACCGTCGCCTGTTGTGTCCGGGCCCTCAAACAATGCGCTAGCATCTTGCCCCCTTTATCGCCGCTAAGATAAAATTTGTGGCGTAAGCGTAAGAGCGCGTACTCAGCACTATCCAGGTCCAGGTGCTTCAACATGCGCCTCTTTGTCTCCAGCTCCCTCCAAACCCGCTGTGCCCCGGTCCGCTTGTGTATTGCCTCTAGCCCGCGCACATCGCGCTCAAGCTCCTCGCGCTTTTCCCTGCGCAGCCTCGCCAGGGAGGCCGAGATCGCGATACAGTCGCCCCGCACGACCAGCTTAAGCGCTTCCCAGACTGAGCTAAGGGGCATGTCGTCGACATCGTTGGTGGCAAGGTATTGCTTGATCGTGTCTTGTAAGCGGTCCACCACGGAGGTGGAGTTGAGAAGAGAATCGCGCAGGTGCCAACCCCCGCGGGCCTGCCCGCCGCCCCCCCCGGACATTATCACAGAAATGAGCGCATGATCAGATAGGGAGCGCGGTGCAATCTCCGCAGAGGAAAGCTGGGGAAGCAGGGAGGTGGAGGCAAGAAAGTGATCTAAGCGCGCGTAGGTCTTATGCGCTGCCGAGTAGTAGGTGTAATCGCGCTCTAAGGGGTCACATCATGAAGTCCCCCCTCCTGTAGCCAGAGCAGGCCCCCCTTGGAGACGGCGCCGGTCGAGTGGGAGCGCGCTTCAGACCTGTCAAGGGCCGGGTCAGATCACCTCCCACCAATACCCAGGGATCAGGGGAGGCCAGCACATCTGCAAGTGCCGAGGTTAAAAAGGGTTCTTGCTGCACATTGGGGGAGTAGAGGGAGCCTACAGTGAAGTGAGAGTCGCCCTATTGAATCCTGACCGAGAGAAATCTACCCTTGATATCCACTACCTGGGACAGCACTTTACAATGCGCCTTCGCGCTGATCAATATCGCCACCCCCTGCCTCTTTGTGCCACAGGAAGACCACAACTGGGTGGGAAAGCGCCTGTCTCTCATTCTTTTAGTGTCCTTGGCAAGGAGATGCGTCTCCTGCAGGAGACAAATGTCACCCTCCGCTCCCTCCAGCAGTGATAAGATCGCTGCACGTTTGACAGGGCTGTTGAGGTCTCGAACATTCAAACTAACAATTTTCAGATCTTTCCCCATCATGAGGGCAAGACAGGGACCTCGCTAACAGGGACCAGCGGCTGATGCGGAGTACCCCCTTCCCCAACCCATCCCCCGAACCCCACCTCACCCGGACCCCCCCCTCGAACAACCCCCACAACAACAACAGTCTGACAAAGCCCCCCCATGAAAAAGACATCAGGAGGAAACAAGAGTTCGTCAGTTGAGTCCCAAGGGCTGGGGGCATGGACTTAAACCCACCAGCCACCGAGATCCTGATACAGGACATTATACACGGGGAATGTGACAGTACATTACCCATCAGAGTCCTATGTACGGGTCCCTCCATCGCCAGCCGTTAACTTGCAGAGGGGAAGTGTCCGGTCATATTGCTCAGGTCCCCTCGGGCGTCTCCGTCACCTTTACCACTGACGCCACCGCTGCATCTCTTTCCTGCAGACTGACGGACAAATCTGGACCCGAAGGCTTCGATGATTTGCCCACGGTGTGCCATTCCGTGGAGCGACGACGAGTCCTCGGAGGGGGGATGAGGACTCAGCATTAGGGTCAGCGCTCTCCATTCCCAACAGCTCGCGGGCTACCTCCACAGAACACACCTGGACCAGCTTCCCTTTCCATCGAAAGACCAGCCGGAAAGGGTGCCCCCAGGAGTAGGGGACACCCTGTTCTCTCAGGAAGGTAGTGACTGGACGGAAGCCTCTCCGTTTGGCCAAGGTGGAGGCTGCTAAGTCCTGGTAGAGCACCGGGCGATGGTCACGGAACACGAGTGTGTTGTGCTCACGGGCTTTTTTCAGGATCCTTTCTTTGAGCTGAAAGTCGTGGACACACACCAGGATATCTTGGGGGGGTGCGTTGGCTCCACGTGGCAGGCCGACCCTGTGGACTCTATCCAGCTGAATCTCACGGAGATCTTTGTCCTGCAAGATGTGGCGGTAGAGGCCATCGACGTAGTCTCGCAGGTCCGATCCCTCACCCCTCCATGGGACCGCTCGGATACGAATGTTATTGCGCCGGGATCTGTTCTCCAAGTCCTCAGCGTGGGTCTGCAGGTCGAGATTCTGCTCAGTAAGGCGGAGGACATCCTGTTGGAGCCGGTGTATGTCCCCGGCCGTCTCCAAGTCGTGGTCCTCGAGGGTCGCCACTCTATCACCAATGGCGTCGACGTCTCTCCTCACCTCCCTGAGGTCCGAGGCCAGTTGTGACCGCAGTTCCTGGATGTCCTCCTTTATGGCCGTAAAAAGCTCCCGCATGAAAGCTTTGGTGGCCGGAGCTTCGCTCTCGTCCGGCGCCGGGGCCTTGTCCGTCGCGGCCGGTGCTCGCAGCGGCGAGCTTTTCTGTGTGCCCTCCTTCAAGGCCTTCTCCTTGTCCTTCTTCGTCCTGTTGGCTGCCATGATATTGCTGTTCCCCTGCACACGAAGGCGGAGCACCCCTTCTGACTTTGGAGCCAAGAGGGCTGTGTTCACCGGTCACGTACGGTGTGCACTCCTGCTGCTCACGCACCACCGGGCGTCTTCAAGGCACGGGTTCATCAGCCGCGCCGTCCCCACCGAGGCAAGCGCTCACCGCTGCAGGCCCCCGGCCAGGCTCCTCTGGATGGGATCCTCAGTGGTCAGCAAGGTCCAGATCCGGACACCGGCCCAGGGAGGGGGCGATGCCGTCGCCTCCGGTCTCCTGCCTCTGCACGCCGCCTCCGTGCTCTCACCGCTGCAAGCCTGGGCAAGGGGGTGAGGGGGGCACGATGTTGCCACATGGCAGGCCGCCCAGCGCAATACAGGCCGGGCCGAGAGCGCCCCAGAGCACCCCCAATCGGTCCACAGCCTCACCGCTCCTTGCTGCAGTGCCGCTAGAAGGCCCCCTTCGACAAGTGGCGGGCCGCGGGGCCCACCAGGTCTGGCTCCGGCGCAGGCGGACATTGGCGGCACCAGGGGCAGCGCGGGAGCCGTTTCCGCTGCTATTGTCCTCGCACAGCTGGGCACCCTCTGCTGTGTACCAAGGCTGTACACCTCCAAGTCTTTCTGTGGGTCGGCCCTCCGCCGCGAGGGGCGCGACAGCAATGGCCCTCGGCGCGAGACACCACCAAGCTAGGCCTCCGCGCCGGGGCCCACAGTAATCGCCCGCCGGCGATGCAAACCACACATTCCGGGCTCAGCTCCCGGATTCACTGCTGCAAGGCGCCGCTCCCGTCTCCGCGGGTCCAGGGGCTGGAGACTTCACCAGAGCCTGCCGGGCAGTGTCCTGATGGCCCGTGTCCGCCTCCGGTTGCAAGCAGGACACCCTGCAAGGCTACAACAAGGCGATTAGGGGAACGGCGGCGGAGGGACCGAGAAAGACGTCTCACTGTGCCGCCATCTTGGCCACGCCCCCCTACTGTATCTTATTTAAATGTATTTCAACATAGCACTACAAAATTGGACTTTTTTAGCATTATATGCAGTCATGTTGCCTGATTTACATTACTGAGTGTCCGATCTATTTTATGTTGGTCACTTAATGCACTTTACAAGGAATAATGGATTGATTTCTCTTTTTTTAAAATGTGGATTTTAACCATTTTATAAAGTGAATAACAGACCTTGGTAAAAATTGTTTGGAAAACAGACCTTATAGTACTAAAAATGTAGTATGTCCTCAATTTCTATGATCACATGGTGTAATGCAAGAGACAGAAAAAAATGCAACTTGAAAAAAACTGTGGAGCACCAGGTATTTAACTGTGGTTGTCTTACTTACTGACTGTCTGTGAGCAAGAGCGGATGCCCGAAACGCGTCAGATTTTGTTAGGCTCAGCTTTTAAATAAACCTTTGTGCCTTCATTTACGCTGGATTTGTGTGTTTTTACTTGGTCATTTCAGTACGGAGCTCTGGGAGGCTGCAGCTGTTGCATATATATATATATGTATGTGTATATATACATATACATATACATATAAAGTTATATTACCTACTGGCGGTTGCCAGTAGGTAGTTATAGTTAGGACTTATTTTCCATAGGAAATCCGCAACATTCTATTTAGAATAACTTTGGCGCCGGTGGACGAATCTTCACGAAATTTTCAAAACTGGTGGGGTGCTCCGGTCCCCTCCTATCCTTAAAGTCTCGGGGTGATTCGTCAAGCGGGGGCTGAGAAAAAGGGGGGTCCCAAAACATGTTTTCCCCATGCAATTTTCTATAGGAACCTTTAATCACAGCTACAGCCCGAACTGCTGAATGCAATTACACCAAATTTGGCAAAGAGTTAGTCCTTGGTTCACACTCGTGCCTGTTTGTTGGATGGTGTAAATATGTGCAGTAGTTTTTTAGATATTAAACGAAAAATTATATACATATCTAGGCGGAGCCTAACAACACATCTCATTGTGAGATCTGATTGGCTGTCAGCACTTCATCCAAAAAGTGTTGGCAGCCATCTTGGGACAAATATACATGATGGCACCTCATTAAAAAGCATTGCAGTTAATAGAAGGTTTTAAGACTTTAGTTACATTATAAATCATTTGTTGATGGTACCATACTCATTTTAGGAATTGTTGTGTGTTCTAAGGTTTACCATGTGAAAAAGCCTTCTGCTGGGATATCATAAATCATGTTTGGGAGAAAACTACTTTCTCATGCTTTTTCCACAGAGGTTTGGAAGGTGATCCATAGGCTAAACTGAGGGCATATTTTCTGTAAATTCACATTATCTTTCTCAGTCATGTGAGAATGAAGTCTGACATTCTCAGTAAAGCATGTACATCCAACAAGGGCAGAGACTGTCAGTTGATTCCTTTGTGTTCTACTGCAGCTACACAGAGAGTTTTAAAGAACAACTAGAGTGCTAACAGCCTTACTTATGAATAAAGTATAGCACACCTGAAGCCATCTTGATTGGAATAAAGTGGTAACTCTTAAAACATTTAATTTAAAAAGGAACAAAATGAGGGGGGTCATTTTGCCATAGAAAGTATGATTAGTGCTGCAGAAAGAAAAATTAGGGCACATTTTGAGTGACTTCTCAAATCCTCTTCAGACTGAAACATATACTTTCAATACCAGCAGCAGACTTCCCTGGTGAGCAGTAGCTTTACTACAGTGATCTAATGAGCAACTAGAGTGTAAAACACTGAAAGTATTTCCTACTGAGGAGACTGTAGTAAATGAGGAAATTAGGAAACTTCATAACAAATAAGTCTCCCAAGATGGACGCCAGTGAAAAAAGAACCCAAATGTAGCACAAATATCACCCAGATGTAGCCCAAGTATAGCCCAATGACAGGATGTCTCAGAGTATTCTAAAGAACAACTAGAGCAGTAGCAGTCTTACTTATGACAAAAGTATGGAAAACCTGAAGCCATCTTGATTGGAAAAAAGTGGTATTACTTAAAACATTTAATTTGCAAAGGAACAAAATGAGGGGCTTCATTTTGCCGTAAAAATTATTAGTGCTGCAGAAAGAAAAATTAGGGCACATTTTGACTTCTCAAATCCTCTTCTAGTTCATTCAAAAATTCGAACATGCAGACTGAAACATGCACTTTGAATACCAGCAGCAGACTTCCCTGGTAAGCAGTAGCTTTACTACAGTGATCTAATGAGCAACTAAAGTGCTAACATTCAGAATTTATGGAAAATGCGTGACACATCTGAATGCCCTCTTGATGGAACCAAAGTAAACAAGCATTGAAAATGCAACAGGTCTTGCCCTTGTTAATAGTGCACTGTGGTGGAAATGATTTGGGCACTATGACTGGGGTTGGTCTGGAAATGCTTTTAAAGGACACCTTTGATCAATTGATGACACTTTTTCCACAACCTGCCTTGGTATATTCCAATATATGCCAAAGACAGAAATGGAACTGGTCCAAACAATTTTGTCAACAATTTGAGAAAGCACGGAAACATGTGAATAAATCTGTTTCTGCTTACATGAGAGACTTTGGAATGGGTTCAATATACACCAACAACTTGCGTTACAACATGCAAGACATCCACAGAGGAGATGGTGTGCACTTTTCAGATGAGGGGAATAGAATATTCCTCCTGAATTTAAGACTGTGCATTGGAACCTACTTGTAGGTACCTAAATCAGCCACATAACCCAAAAGCTCTTTTCAGAGCTACCCTACCTCTGATTATTCAAAACGTTTATCTTTTTCTAACTTTTTTCACTATTTTCACCAAAGTACGCTCCCCAGTACGCTTACCGGTGCGCGTACCGGGCGCTCCCCCGCGAATTTTTTTAATTTTATTTTTTATTTTTGGCCTATATGAGCATCCTAAGCCCCCCTCAGAAAACCTAGAGGGTCAGGAAGTGTCTACCGTGCCCCCTTCTACCAATTCCCAACGTTGTTTGTCCTCCATATTGTGTATATATATATATGTATATATATATATATATACACTCTGCTCTCCGGCAACTGAATGCTCCATGTCAGGTTTTCCAAGGAGCTAGGAGGCGGCAACTTGATGGATTGTGGGGGGCAACAGAAATGCTTGGACGAAGATGTGACTGGTAGGAGAGAGAGGACCTCCCACTTGGGGGAGGGTACTTACCTTGTCCCGAATCCCCGCCACGAACACCTGAAGTCTTCTGCCCATCGAAGCGGAGCAGGCATTTAAAATCGGATTCCAGCAGCAACTACAAACTGGGAGGGCATCTGACAAAGGTATTATCCGAAATGCATCATGTCATTACCGATTAAAGCTGCTGCCTGAAACAATCCTGCGTGTGTGCCCGGTTCTTCTATGAGGGGCCATGGACTGCGTGTTTCAGTGCGTTGTCACTATGCACCTGGGCGCCCCATCTTACAAGCTGTGCTGCAGTATGAGTGGCAAACAAACTTGGATTTTTTAATGAACTTGAAATACTGCAGCGCCGCCGCTCTCCGGCAACGGAATGCTCCATGTCAGATTTTCCAAGGAGCTAGGAGGCAGCAAGATGATGGATTGTGGGGGGCAACAGAAATGCTTGGACGAAGATGTGACTGGTAGGAGTGACAGGACCTCCCACTTGGGGGAGGGTACTTACCTGGGTCCTAATCCCCGTCACGAACACCTGAAGTTTTCTGCCCATCGAAGCGGAGCAGGCATTTAAAATCGGATTCCAGCAGCAACTACAAACTGGGAGGGCATCTGACGAAGGTATTATCCGAAATGCATCATGACATTACCGATTAAAGCTGCTGCCTGAAACAATCGTGCGTGTGTGCCCGGTTCTTCTATGAGGGGCCATGGACTGCACGTTTCGGTGCGTTGCCACTATGCACCTGGGCGCCCCATCTTACAAGCTGTGCTGCAGTACGAGTGGCAAACAAAAACTTGGATTTTTTAATGAACTTAAAATACTGCAGTGCCGCCGCTCTCCGGCAACTGAATGCTTCATGCCAGGTTTTCCAAGTAGCTAGGAGGCGGCAAGATGATGGATTATGGGGGGCAACAGAAATGCTTGGAAGAAGATGTGACTGGTAGGAGTGAGAAGATCTCCCACTTGGGGGAGGGTACTTACCTTGTCCCGAATCCCCGCCACGAACACCTGAAGTCTTCTGCCCATCGAAGCGGAGCAGGCATTTAAAATCGGATTCCAGCAGCAACTACAAACTGGGAGGGCATCTGACGAATGTATTATCCGAAATGCATCATGCCATTACTGATTAAAGCTGCTGCCTGAAACAATCCTGCGTGTGTGCCTGGTTCTTCACTATGCACCTGGGCGCCCCATCTTACAAGCTGTGCTGCAGTAAGAGTGGCAAACAAACTTGGATTTTTTAATGAACTTGAAATACTGCAGCGCCGCCGCTCTCCGGCAACTGAATGCTCCATGTCAGGTTTTCCAAGGAGCTAGGAGGCGGCAAGATGATGGATTGTGGGGGACAACAGAAATGCTTGGACGAAGATGTGACTGGTAGGAGTGAGAGGACCTCTCACTTCGGGGAGGGTACTTACCTTGTCTTGAATGCCCGCCACGAACACCTGAAGTCTTCTGCCCATCGAAACGGAGCAGGCATTTAAAATCGGATTCCAGCAGCAACTACAAACTGGGAGGGCATCTGACGAAGGTATTATCCGAAATGCATCATGCCATTACCGATTAAAGCTGCTGCCAGAAACAATCCGGCGTGTGTGCCCGGTTCTTCTATGAGGGGCCATGGACTGCGTGTTTCGGTGCGTTGCCACTATGCACCTTGGCGCCCCATCTTACAAGCTGTGCTGCAGTATGAGTGGCAAATAAACTTGGATTTTTTAATGAACTTGAAATACTGCAGCGCCGCCGCTCTCCGGCAACTGAATGCTCCATGTCAGATTTTCCAAGGAGCTAGGAGGCGGCAAGATGATGGATTGTGGTGGGCACCAGAAATGCTTAGACAAAGATGTGACTGGTAGGAGCGACAGGACCTCCCACTTGTGGGAGGGTACTTACCTTGTCCCGAATCCCCGCCACGAACACCTGAAGTCTTCTGCCCATCAAAGCGGAGCAGGCATTTAAAATCGGATTCCAGCAGCAACTACAAACTGGGAGGGCATCTGACAAAGGTATTATCCAAAATGCATCATGCCATTACCGATTAAAGCTGCTGCCTGAAACAATCCTGCGTGTGTGCCCGGTTGTTTTATGATGGGCCATGGACTGCGTGTTTCGGTGCGTTGCCACTATGCACCTGGGCGCCTTATCTGACAAGCTGTGCTGCAGTACGAGTGGCAAACAAACTTGGATTTTTTAATGAACTTGAAATACTGCAGCGCCGCCGCTCTCCGGCAACTGAATGCTCCATGTCAGGTTTTCCAGGAGCTAGGAGGCGGCAAGAGGATGGATTGTGGGGTGGAACAGAAATGCTTGGACGAAGATGTGACTGGTAGGAGTGAGAGGACCTCCCACTTGGGGGAAGGTACTTACCTTGTGCTGAATCCCCGCCACGAACACCTGAAGTATTCTGCCCATCGAAGCGGAGCAGGCATTTAAAATTGGATTCCAGCAGCAACTACAAACTGGGAGGGCATCTGACAGAGGTATTATCCGAAATGCATCATGCCATTACCGATTAAAGCTGCTGCCTGAAACAATCCTGCGTGTGTGCCCGGTTCTTCTATGAGGGACCATGGACTGCATGTTTCGGTGCGTTGCCACTATGCTCCTGGGTGCCCCATCTTACAAGCTGTGCTGCAGTACGAGTGGCAAACAAATTTGGATTTTTTAATGAACTTGAAATACTGCAGCACCGCCGCTCTCCGGCAACTGAACGCTCCATGTCAGGTTTTCCAAGGAGCTAGGAGGCTGCAAGATGATGGATTGTGGGGGGCAAAAGAAATGCTTGGACGAAGATGTGACTGGTAGGAGTGAGAGGACCTCCCACTTGGGGGAGGGTACTTACCTTGTCCCGAATCCCCGCCACGAACACCTGAAGTCTTCTGCCCATCGAAGCGGAGCTGGCATTTAAAATCAGATTCCAGCAGCAACTACAAACTGGGAGGGCATCTGACGAAGGTATTATCAGAAATGCATCATGCCATTACCGATTAAAGCTGCTGCCAGAAACAATCCTGCGTGTGTGCCCGGTTCTTCTATGAGCGGCCATGGACGGCGTGTTTCGGTGCGTTGCCACTATGCACCTGGGCGCCCCATCTTACAAGCTGTGCTGCAGTACGAGTGGCAAACAAACTTGGATTTTTTAATGAACTTGAAATACTGCAGCGCCGCCGCTCTCTGGCAACTGAATGCTCCATGTCATGTTTTCCAAGGAGCTAGGAGGTGGCAAGATGATGGATTGTGGGGGGCAACAGAAATGCTTGGACGAAGATGTGACTGGTAGGAGTGAGAGGACCTCCCACTTTGGGGAGGGTACTTACCTTGTCCCGAATCCCCGCCACGAACACCTGAAGTCTTCTGCCCATCGAATCGGAGCTGACATTTAAAATCGGATTCCAGCAGCAACTACAAACTGGGAGGGCATCTGACAAAGGTATTATCCAAAATGCATCATGCCATTACCGATTAAAGCTGCTGCCTGAAACAATCCTGCGTGTGTGCCCTAATCTTCTATGAGGGGCGATGGACTGCGTGTTTCGGTGCGTTGCCACTATGCACCTGGGCGCCCCATCTTACAAGCTGCGCTGCAGTACGAGTGGCAAACAAACTTGGATTTTTAAATGAACTTGAAATACTGCAGCGCCGCCGCTCTCCGGCAACTGAATGCTCCATGTCAGGTTTTCCAGGAGCTAGGAGGCGGCAAGATGATGGATTGTGGGGTGGAACAGAAATGCTTGGACGAAGATGGGACTGGTAGGAGTGAGAGGATCTCCCACTTGGGGGAGGGTACTTACCTTGTCCCAAAACCCCACCACGAACACCTGAAGTCTTCTGCCCATCGAAGCGGAGCACGCATTTAAAATCGGAATCCAGCAGCAACTACAAACTGGGAGGGTATCTGACGAAGGTATTATCAGAAATGCATCATGCCATTACCGATTAAAGCTGCTGCCTGAAACAATCGTGCCTGTGTGCCTGGTTCTTCTATGAGCGGCCATGGACGGCGTGTTTCGGTGCGTTGCCACTATGCACCTGGGCGCCCCATCTTACAAGCTGTGCTGCAGTACGAGTGGCAAACAAACTTGGATTTTTTAATGAACTTGAAATACTGCAGCGCCGCCGCTCTCCGGCAACTGAATACTCCATGTCAGGTTTTCCAAGGAGCTAGGAGGGGGCAAGATGATGGATTGTGGGGGGCAACAGAAATGCTTGGACGAAGAGGAGACTGCTAGAAGTGAGAGGACCTCCCACTTGGGGGAGGGTACTTACCTTGTCCCGAATCCCCGCCACGAACACCTGAAGTCTTCTGCCCATCAAAGCGGAGCACGCATTTCAAATCAGAATCCAGCAGCAACTACAAACTGGGAGGGCATCTGACGAAGGTATTATCAGAAATGCATCATGCCATTACCGATTAAAGCTGCTGCCTGAAACAATCCTGCGTGTGTTCCCGGTTCTTCTATGAGGGTCCATGGACTGCGTGTTTCGGTGCATTGCCACTATGCACCTGGGCACCCCATCTTACAAGCTGTGCTGCAGTACGAGTGGCAAACAAACTTGGATTTTTTAATGAACTTGAAATACTGCAGCGCCGCCGCTCTCCGGCAACTGAATGCTCCATGTCAGGTTTTCCAATGAGCTAGGAGGCGGCAAGATGATGGATTGTGGGGGGCAACAGAAATGCTTGGACGAAGATGTGACTGGTAGGAGTGAGAGGACCTCCCACTTGGGGGAGGGTACTTACCTTGTCCCAAATCCCCACCACGAACACCTGAAGTCTTCTGCCCTTCAAAGCGGAGCACGCATTTAAAATCGGAATCCAGCAGCAACTACAAACTGGGAGGGCATCTGACGAAGGTATTATCAGAAATGCATCATGCCATTACCGATTAAAGCTGCTGCCTGAAACAATCCTGCGAGTGTGCCTGGTTCTTCTATGAGCGGCCATGGACGGCGTGTTTCGGTGCGTTGCCACTATGCACCTGGGCGCCCAATCTTACAAGCTGTGCTGCAGTACGAGTGGCAAACAAACTTGGATTTTTTAATGAACATGAAATACTGCAGCGCCGCCGCTCTCCAGCAACTGAATGCTCCATGTCAGGTTTTCCAAGGAGCTAGGAGGCGGCAAGATGATGGATTGTGGGGGGCAACAGAAATGCTTGGACGAAGATGTGACTGGTAGGAGTGAGAGGACCTCCCACTTGGGGGAGGATGCTTACCTTGTCCGGAATCCCCACCACGAACACCTGAAGTCTTCTGCCCATGGAAGCGGAGCAGGCATTTTAAATCGGATTCCAGCAGCAACTACAAACTGGGAGGGCATCTGACGAAGGTATTATCCAAAATGCATCATGCCATTACCGATTAAAGCTGCTGCCTGAAACAATCCTGCGTGTGTGCCCGGTTCTTCTATGAGGGGCCATGGACTGCGTGTTTCAGTGAGTTGCCACTATGCACCTGGGCGCCCCATCTTACAAGCTGTGCTGCAGTACGAGTGGCAAACAAACTTGGATTTTTTAATGAACTTGAAATACTGCAGCGCCGCCGCTCTCCCGCAACTGAATACTCCATGTCAGGTTTTCCGAAGAGCTAGGAGGGGGCAAGATGATGGATTGTGGGGGGCAACAGAAATGCTTGGACGAAGATGTGACTGCTAGAAGTGAGAGGACCTCCCACTTGGGGGAGGGTACTTACCTTGTCCCGAATCCCCGCCACGAACACCTGAAGTCTTCTGCCCATCAAAGCGGAGCACGCATTTAAAATCAGAATCCAGCAGCAACTACAAACTGGGAGGGCATCTGACGAAGGTATTATCAGAAATGCATCATGCCATTACCGATTAAAGCTGCTACCTGAAACAATCCTGCGTGTGTGCCCGGTTCTTCTATGAGGGTCCATGGACTGCGTGTTTCTGTGCATTGCCACTATGCACCTGGGCACCCCATCTTACAAGCTGTGCTGCAGTACGAGTGGCAAACAAACTTGGATTTTTTAATGAACTTGAAATACTGCAGCGCCGCCGCTCTCCGGCAACTGAATGCTCCATGTCAGGTTTTCCAATGAGCTAGGAGGCGGCAAGATGATGGGTTGTGTTGGGCAACAGAAATGCTTGGACGAAGATGTGACTGGTAGGAGTGAGAGGACCTCCCACTTGGGGGAGGGTACTTACCTTGTCCCAAATCCCCACCACGAACACCTGAAGTCTTCTGCCCATCAAAGCGGAGCACGCATTTAAAATCGGAATCCAGCAGCAACTACAAACTGGGAGGGCATCTGACGAAGGTATTATCAGAAATGCATCATGCCATTACCGATAAAAGCTGCTGCCTGAAACAATCCTGCGTGTGTGCCTGGTTCTTCTATGAGCGGCCATGGACGGCGTGTTTCGGTGCGTTGCCACTATGCACCTGGGCGCCCAATCTTACAAGCTGTGCTGCAGTACGAGTGGCAAACAAACTTGGATTTTTTAATGAACTTGAAATACTGCAGCGCCGCCGCTCTCCAGCAACTGAATGCTCCATGTCAGGTTTTCCAAGGAGCTAGGAGGCGGCAAGATGATGGATTGTGGGGGGCAACAGAAATGCTTGGACGAAGATGTGACTGGTAGGAGTGAGAGGGCCTCCCACTTGGGGGAGGATGCTTACCTTGTCCGGAATCCCCGCCACGAACACCTGAAGTCTTCTGCCCATCGAAGCGGAGCAGGCATTTTAAATCGGATTCCAGCAGCAACTACAAACTGGGAGGGCATCTGACGAAGGTATTATCCAAAATGCATCATGCCATTACCAATTAAAGCTGCTGCCTGAAACAATCCTGCGTGTGTGCCCGGTTCTTCTATGAGGGGCCATGGACTGTGTGTTTCAGTGCGTTGCCACTATGCACCTGGGCGCCCCATCTTACAAGCTGTGCTGCAGTACAAGTGGCAAACAAACTTGGATTTCTTAAAGAATTTGAAATACTGCAGCGCCGCCGCTCTCCGGCAACTGAATGCTCCATGTCAGGTTTTCCAAGGAGCTAAGAGGCGGCAAGATGATGGATTGTGGGGGGCAACAGAAATGCTTGGACGAAGATGTGACTGGTAGGAGTGAGAGGACCTCCCACTTGGGGGAGGGTACTTACCTTGTCCCGAATCCCCGCCACGAACACCTGAAGTCTTCTGCCCATCGAAGCGGAGCAGGCATTTAAAATCAGATTCCAGCAGCAACTACAAACTGGGAGGGCATCTGACGAAGGTATTATCCGAAATGCATCATGCCATTACTGATTAAAGCTGCAGCCTGAAACAATCCTGCGTGTGTACCCGGTTCTTCTATGAGGGGCCATGGACTGCATGTTTCGGTGCGTTGCCACTATGCACCTGGGCGCCCCATCTTACAAGCTATGCTGCAGTACGAGTGGCAAACAAACTTGGATTTTTTAATGAACTTGAAATACTGCAGCGCCGCCGCTCTCCGGCAACTGAATGATCCATGTCAGGTTTTCCAAGGAGCTAGGAGGCGGCAAGATGATGGATTGTGGGGGGCAACAGAAATGCTTGGACGAAGATGTGACTGGTAGGAGTGAGAGGACCTCCCACTTTGGGGAGGGTACTTACCTTGTCCCGAATCCCCACCACGAACACCTGAAGTCTTCTGCCCATCGAAGCGGAGCAGGCATTTAAAATCGGATTCCAGCAGCAACTACAAACTGGGAGGGCATCTGACGAAGGTATTATCCGAAATGCATCATACCATTACCATGGTTATTCAACCTCTAAATACTCATAAGACCGCACAGGAGAGCATACAAAGTACAGCGCCGAGACGCCTGCGGGCAATTGTTTGCGCTTAAGAAATGTTAATAATAAAATAAATAAATAAATTACCGATTAAAGCTGCTGCTTGAAACAATCCTGCGTGTGTTCCCAGTTCTTCTGAGGGGCCATGGACTGCATATATATATGTATATGCTTATTGAATAATGTGATCAATGAGTAATGTACACGGTGTATTTTTACGTTTACAAGATGGAATCCGCATTAGTTGGGAGGTTTCTTGTCCTCTGTCGATGTCGACTAAGAGGTGTAACCCTTGTACACTGTGAATGCTGATAAATGCACCGGTTTGTATGTGTGAATACACACACTGACGAAGGCAAATCGTCGAAACGCATCTGTGGGTTAGCTTGTAGTTAATAAACTACTTAGTGGAAAAGGTACCTCCCGAGTGCTGTCTTTTCATTCCTTAGATTTGTTTGGAGTTGTTGAGCGCAGTGTTCCGCGGCATTCTTCGAGCCGCTGACAGCACCCGCCCCAGAGTGCACAGGATTTTCGAAGGAAAAGGAGCGTTGAACTGAGTGTTTCCTGTGCACCGCCTATACGCCAGCAGGAAGGTCTATTGCCGAACGGCCAACGCCCACCGCAGCCAGTACGAGTGGATTCCTGGAGGACGCCGGCTCACCCTGGTTTCTCATCCGGAGTCTATCGGAACATCGTGGCGGGTAAGCGGACCGTCGTTTGACTAAATTCTCCTGCATATCTCGTTGGGATTACATAACGAGGCAGCGGACATCGAGGCAGGACGTCAGGGAGGGTTACCTCTCCATGAAGTTACCGCAAGCAAAAGCCCTTTAACCAATGCGCCTGTGCTTCATTAAGTAAGGGGTGCAATTGAAACCGGTACAATGTTTTCAGAGACTGAACGCCGCCGGCGGCAAAAGATATATTTAAGCATCGTGAAAGATGTGAGAGGGTCAGTGAAAATGTGCCAATGGCAGACCCACAGAACACAAAAATAAAAGAGATGATGGTGAAGCTTGAAAGACTGCATGAACGCGAGACACGCAAATGGTGGGAAGCCACAAGCCTCACCAGCTACGTGGAGGTCAAAAGAGTGCCTCGTGGTCTAAGGGTTCACACTGTACCATCATACGAGAACCCGGACCCACAGCTGCTCACGGACTGGGAACAGCACACAGCTGCCTATACGGAAGGGACACTCAAGATATTAATTAAATATGCTTGGAGTGACCGTGAAAAAGCACTGGATGAAATAAAGAATCTGGAGGAGGAGTTGGAGAAGGAATCGGACAAAGAACTTGTGCTCCAGCTCAAAACTGATATGAAAACTCGCCTCACCAAATATGAACAAAAAATTCGTACTAGAAAACAAGAAAAGTACGAAAGGGATGAGGATGACTACCAACAAGGCCGCATATTAACGTTTGCAAAGAAGTATGATGCTTCGCGTCAAGCACTCCAATCCAGTACTACTTCAACAGCTGAAATTCTCACGTCTGAGTCTGAAGTGACGGAGAATGAATCCGGAGACGAACAACAGAACACGAGAGTACCAGCCAAGACACGACAAAGAGCGCGGCCAAACAATTCCAATGACAGCGAAAAGACCCCTTTTCACCAGGAATTCAATGTCATCAAGGGGACATAGCTACGTGGCGGCAAAACAAAACCACCGGACATGGCGGAACAACAACAAACATCCAAAAAACAAGGCAGACAAGGAGAGCAGGCGGCGGCCAGCGGCGGCGGTAGGGGAAGAGGCAGAGCAAAGCCCAACAATTGGGGCAATCGGTCACGCAGCAACAAAAAGTGAACTTTGCTCAAGAAACCACAAGTCAGAACCTAACGGTGGTTAATCTGACGGAAAGAACTTTAACAGACTGCGAAAAGAATCTACTCAGCCTCGGACTTACCTTCTGCCCTAGCACACCACTTGAATATACCCAAACGCGGATTGACCTCTTCCGATTTACACGCAAGCTCAAGCTGCATAAATATTTCAAATTACGACCTCATTTGAAAGAAAGTGGAGAGAAGGGCATCAGACTTACAGCAACAGATGCACTTACGGGCAGAGAAATAGAAGCTCTAGAAACCCTCGAAGAACTGCGGGAAGACAATTCTATACAGAATTCTTCTGAGACCCTAAACAGAGGACAAAGAGCCCAAGCCCTCGGCATTGAGCAAGATCGGGAAGAGAGTGGGTACAAACCTCCTTCAATATTCATCCCTCAGATGCCCTGGGATGCTATCAACGCTTTCTCGGAGGCCATGACCCAAGACCTCATGCAGTATAGGAAAGCGAACCATCCTATTAAATATAACATCACAGAGCAACAAAAACAGGCTCTACACGATCTCATGAAGGATGAAAACATCATAATCAAACCCTCGGATAAAGGGGGAAATGTTGTATTACTCACTAGAGACTACTACAGATATGAAGCACTACGCCAGCTTTCTGATACGAACTTCTACGTCAAATGCACCAATGATGTATATCAGGAAAGCATCCGGAGTTATGATAAACTGATAGGGAAATGGCACAACTGTAACATGCTAAGCAAGGATGAATTTCTCTTTCTCCGGAACAGCCAACCTTTAACACCAACCTTTTACCATCTGCCCAAACTACACAATGACAATCTACATCCTCCGGGCCGTCCGATTGTGTCATCCATCGGCAGTCTCACTGAAAATATGTCCCGTTTCATCGACAAATTCCTATTCCCCTTGGTTTTAACTCTGCCCTCGTATGTACGGGATACCAAGGATTTCTTGAACAAAATCCGGAATGTGAAATGGGAAAACGACTGCCAGCTTATTGTGTTAGATATCACATGTTTGTACACAGTCATAGACCACCAGCAAGGTCTTAAAGCTATTCAGCATTTCCTGAACTTGAGACAATTGAGACTCACTACACATAACATCATGATCCTCGAATTCATTGAATTTTGTTTGAATAATAACATCTTTTTATTCGAGGACCAATTGTTCAGGCAAGTGTCTGGCACAGCGATGGGTACCTGCTTCGCTCCCAGCTATGCGAACCTTTTCGTTGGCTGGTGGGAGGAGCAGGTACCCAGGAGCTGTATGGTCGACGGTGTGGAAGGAAGGCCTGAGGGTTAGTTCAGGTACATTGACGACCTGTTTATTGTCTGGCGGGGCTCATCAACAACAGCACATGCCTTCATTAACTAAATGAGAATGTGTACAATCTACATTTTTCAGGAACGGTAAGTCCGGTAACTGCGGACTATCTTGACCTAAAAGTGTTTTCAGAGGACCATCAGATTCACACAGCCTTACATAGAAAAACTACTGCTGGCAATTCTACACTATTTGCCAGCAGTAGCCACCCCCCACAACTCATTAGGAGTATTCCATACGGAGAGCTACTCCGACTCAGTAGGAATTGCTCAAGATTAGAGGATTTTGAGGTGGCAGCAACTGACTGTGTGAATAGGTTTAAGGCCAGGGGGTACGGAGAGACTCTTCTGAATAACACCTTGAGAAAAGTAAGAGCTATCCCCAGGGACTCTTTGTTGACAACTAAATCTACTCCAAGGACGTCAACAGTTGGGAAAGGCAAGTTCAGACTAATAACCCCCTTCTCTACTGGAGCCAATGACCTCAGATCTATGCTCCGTAAGAACTGGCACATTCTCACAACAGATAATATACTTAAAGATGACTTACCCACTCACCCCCTTATAACTTTTAACAAAGCCAGATCTTTAAGAGACTATCTGGTCACTAGCCATTTAGAAAAACCACTCCCTAAGAGTAACACCTTAAAAACCATGAGTGGGTTCTATCCATGTGGAAAATGCAAAGCGTGCGCGGGAAGCAAAAGGGTCCTCTCCACATAAATACCTGACACTGGTAAGAAACTCCAGATTAAGCAATTCATCACATGCAGCACACCTCTGGCAGTCTATTGTCTTGCCCATGTGGCCTCCGCTACAAAGGGAGCACTATCAACATGCTCAAACTACGGATCTTAGAACATCTAAGGGCGATTGATAAAGCAGACCAATCTTACCCAGTCGCCCGGCATTTTGCCGAGAAGCACAATAGAGACCGTAGCCAGTTGCAATATTTTGGTCTTGATACCATCAAGAACAACGTCAGAGGAGGCGACCGTCTGCGACGTTTACGCAGACTTGAGTCACGTTATATTATAGACCTTTCCACAAAATGGCCTAGGGGGATGAATAGTGGTGAAGAAATGGTTTTCCATTTAGGCAAATGATGTAGTAGCCGCCTGGGTATCCCATTGCATCCTGTATTTGTGGAACTTCTGTGGATTATTGTATGAACGACATATTTTTATGGGCTAATAACGATGGTTTGCAAAGATGAATTTTGAAAGTGATTTTCCATTGTTATATGAAATGTCTAGCACACATAGAGATATTTATGGTTCATATGTAAATATAGATATATTTTTCATAATCATTGTAGGTTCAAAGGGCTCTTTGACTCCTAAAAACAAATGATGTATGAAAATCAATCTTAGACGACGCACATATGGCACTTTTTCAAGTCTTTTCTCCTGTTTTCTTCTCTTTTCTTTTCTTTCTTTCCTTTCACCTTTGAACTTTTCAGTCTACACACGATGTAATAGATTTTATACTTATTCGCTGTTGTACATAATTTTGTGTAAGAATGGGATGCACCTCTATTTATTTAGAGGACAATTGCCGATCCATGGCTATATCCAACAGTGTAAATGTAGCACATTATCTCTAGATACCTCTTACTAAGCTACTTTACCTATCTGCAGGTTTAATAATGCTTATTGAATAATGTGATCAATGAGTAATGTACACAGTGTATTTTTACCGTTACAAGATGGAATCCGCATTAGTTGGGAGGTTTCTTGTCCTCTGTCGATGTCGACTAAGAGGTGTAACCCTTGTACACTGTGAATGCTGATAAATGCACTGGTTTGTATGTGTGAATACACACACTGACGAAGGCAAATCGCCGAAACGCGTCTGTGGGTTAGCTTGTAGTTAATAAACTACTTCGTGGAAAAGGTACCTCCCGAGTGCTGTCTTTTCATTCCTTGGATTTGTTTGGAGTTGTTGAGCGCAATGTATATATATATATATATATATATATATATATATATATATATATATATATATATATATATTACCTACTGGCGGGCGCCAGTAGGTATATATAGTTTGGATTTTTTCCCTATGGGATTTCTGAAAATTCTATGTCTAATAACTTTGGCGTTTGTGGACGGAATTGGCTGAAATTTTCTGGGAAATGGCACATTTTGTTTCTGAGCAGCTCCTGGAAATTTGGGGGGTGTTCGGCAAGGGGGGGCTGAGATAAAAGGGGGGTCCCAAAACGCGTTTTTCCCATGTTAATTTCCATAGGGCGGTTGGCCTCACTTTTAGCCCGAACGGCTGAATGGATTTCCACGAAACTTGGCAAAATTGTAGGGACTGTTAGCCCGATGTGCCTTTGCTAGGTCTCAATATATGTGCTTCAGTGGATTTTGAGAAATTAACGTTTAAAACAAGATATATATCTGTAACAGCGCTCCGGGCTGCGCTCCGGTTCGCGAACTTTTCGCGTATCGGAACTTTGCGAAGCGAAGCTGATTGGCTCTCCGGTGTCTGTCAACATTCTAAACAGTCCGGAGCGGCCGCCATCTTGTCTCTCGGTAGGATCGAGAGACAAGAGGAGGCCAAAACAAAGGGGGAAATTACCATAAGGGGGCACCTATTATCCGGCGCTTCCTGAGACGCGGGATCTCGCCAGACTGCCTGTGACCCCTGTGGACTGCTCGCCGCTCCCGCTGCGCGGGAGCCGCTTCGCTTGTGGGAGGACCCACCAACGTAGAACCCAACTTGCCTGGCTGCCGAGGGAGAGCTGCAACAGAGGAGGCTTCAGGGGTAAGCGCCGCAGGGACTCGCTTTCCCAGGAGTCCCTGCACGACCACGAGTCATCGGTCAGCGCCCCCCTGCGTGCCCCGCCCCCACCGCCACTCTACAAGACCAGAGGAGAGACCGTCTTGCGGGACGCAAGCGGGACGCCGGGCGAAGCCCGGGCAAAGGGCGGGCCGTCTGTGGCCGTCCGGGGCCAGCAGGGGCCGGGTCGGGCCACCTCCCCAACAACTAAGGTAAACTTGTTAATTGTTGGCGGCGGTCGTTATAAAAGTTTACTGTAATCACGCATGTCTTCATTTTCACCAATGACCACCCGTTCAGGTAGAAGCTCCAGACGAGGGGGAAACTCGACCCTATGTACAATGGATAATTTCATCACCCGTGCTGTGTCTGTAGTAGAAAAGGAAATTATCCTGGCAGAACGCAGACTATCAAGGGAATACTTGGCTCATAAACGTTCCTCACTAGGACCACTAGTCAATGCTACATCTCCGGTTAACACCACTCCAGCTGAACCATTATTATCTGCTACAACTGGTTCTTTACAACCTTGTGTTGTTGACTCAAGTCATGATAACGGCGCTTTTGACATTATCTCGGACCCTGCACCTACAGGCAGCACCCAAGTAGGTACTGGCACAAATAAATGTTTGATCAACAAAACACTTGATCCACCTTCATTACCTGTAATTTTGGTGCACGATTCACCTCCAGTGTCAGTTCCCATAACACCGTCGCCAAAAAATAGTCGACCAGCTGTCAAAAGGAAGAGAGTGGTTTCCCCGAGAAAAGCCTATAGACTTAAAACACTCAAAAGAATTCGCAGGAACTACACAAATGGAGGCACCTCCTGCAAACTTGTTGAGCAAGAAAATATAACCATGAGGCCAGAAGTAAATATTTCACAAGCGGGGGTGGATCATAACGCCACACCTGGTCAAAAGCAGACTTTGGACGGTCCAAAGAATTCACCTGCCAAAAACCCGTTGTTTGACCAGATGCAAGAACTCATGACAACCCTGCTTTCGCCAGTCCTCGAAAAATTAAAAGGGCTAACAGAACGTCTGGATAAATTTGAACAAACCTCCTTAGATAACTTCTTCGCCCTAAAATCTTTGGTGAAATTACATTCTAAGATTGGCGGAGAGACTACAAGGGTGGAATCTAGCCCGATAGCTTCTAAACAAACACAACTTCCCCGACAACCTAGGAGTGACAGTGGGACCCAGCCGAATAGACTCATTAATGATTCAAGGAAAAGACAATCGGAACCTGCCAAAGCACACTCAAACAAAGGAGGTACCCAGTTGGTTGTCCCGCCGAAACCTGCACCTCGGAAAGTAAACTCGGCTAACACAACCACCACACCTCAAGCCCCGGCTCCACTCAAGTTGGATGTCGGGACTAAAACTACTACCTGTTCTACTAACTGTGGCTCGGACAATAATGCTAAAGTAACTGATAACGACGGAGACAAACCAGCAATGAAAAAGACCCCTAATGCACACCTTCCTCCGGGATGCCAACCGTACGTAGTTGTGCTTACCGGGGTCCCTCCCCTGAAACCCAACAAAAGGGAGTCATACGATGAGCTGAAAAATAAGACGCTGTTCTGGCTCAAAGAAAATAGACCCTTGCCATACTCTGTCAATTGTCAGGTTATCCAAGTCCGAAGAATTAGCTGGTTGGGAACAAGGCAGAAAGATATAGCAGGTGATTGTATTCTAGTCAATTTTAAGGACCCCTCGGTGGCTCAACTTGTGTATAGCCAGAACCAACGAGGTGGTTATCTAGGAATTGGCACTTACGACCTCAGCTACTTTTACCCCATGCAGCGGCCCCAAGATAATAGAGATCAATCTCGGTTAGGCCCGATGAATAACAAATATTCTTTTTTTGACCCTCCAACTCCAGTAGGAAGAATGTTTCCAGGTACCATGGAAGGGGATAAAAATTGGTCATGGTGGGGCTACTGACAAGAAGGAAAAAGTGGCACACATGAAATTTCGCCCTCCCTGTATGGTACCAAAGAGAACCCCTGTTTAAAACCAATTGTAAATACTGGAATAATGCTCCCCTCATCGGATAACGTGGAAACCAGACCGGTCATAGCTCTGTCCATTAGCCCCTCCAAAGACCACCAAGGAGAGGCTATAATGAACAGTGGCCATGCACCAGACACAGTTAGGTCGATAGTGGCACCTAACGACTCGCAGGGTTTGACACTTTCCCATGAGACCTTTGATGATTCCAACGTAGGGGCAATATCTTCTATCCTGGGTACAGGTAATAATTGTCCCAGCATCCCAGTGTCATGTAAATCTAACCGTGATTTAAAAATCTTGTCATGGAACATAGCAGGGGTATCCAGGAACTTATGCGATAGGAATTGGAGTTCATTTCTGGAAGAGTATGACATTATTCTCCTACAAGAAACATGGGCAATTAACATGGTGCATAGACTTGGATACAAAGCGTACCATTGTGGGGCCATTGCTTCTGTGAGAGGCAGACCATCAGGGGGCCTGATAATTTGGATAAAAGTATGTTTGGATGTTATTATATCACCCTGTAATATTGGTTCTAAAGATTTGCTTGGGGTAAAGATCACCACGAAGGATATTGGGGACATCTATTTGTTAAACATTTATAACAGACCCAATCCTCGAAAAAAGGAATCACTGGTTGTGGAACAGTTAAATATGTTTTTGAATACCCTGGAGCAGGACCCTAATATAATTATAGGCGGGGACTTCAACTGTCAGTTTGAGCCCGTCCTGGGGTTAGAAAATATCCTTGAAAACGAGGATAGGGCCAACAACATTCCCCGGATAGATAGTGTAAAAGCAGTCAAAAGCTCGGTAGCAGTTATGCAGATATACGAGCTGATGATATCTCACAACCTAAGAGCATGTAATGGTAGATTGGATCCGGATAGGCCATCTAACTTCACTTACAACAAAGGGAATGCAAAGTCACTTATTGATTATGTACTGATTACTATTAACCTATGGTATTTGTTGTTGACTTTTTCTGTTGTGAATAGACCAGAAAGCGACCACTTCCCCCTTGAGTTAGGGCTACTTCCGGCACTATTCCAACCATTAGATAGTGGTATGGAACCGAATAATGACGTGGGTGAGGTTGAAGTTTCTAACAATAGGAGAGCAATAAAGTGGGCGCATATCTTGGCAAAAGAGGACACACTCATAGGTATCTACAATATTTTTTCAAACACTATCTCCTCATATAATAAGTTGGTTATGGGATCCCACGAAGTGCTCACAATGCACTATCAATTAATAGAAGAGTTAATCCCCCTCTTGAGCAAACCCTGCAACAACAGGGACAGTAAAATTAAACGGCAATTGGAACTGGAGACACCATGGTATAACAACCAGTGTCGCCTGGCCAAAGGTAATCTTATTAAGGCCGTAAAATCTAAAGATCAAAAGAAGGTTAAAAAGTGTAGAACTGAATATAAGAACCTTCTCTCGAGAGCGAAAAAAGAGTGGGACGATTCAAGTTGGGATGACCTCTTAAATGCTGCCAGGTCGCATGATCAATGCACTTTTTGGAGCCTAATATCCAAAAACAATAAAACAGGGAGCTCCAATAGAGACTTTTTCTTAGATGGAAAAATTTGGTACGACCACTTTGCAAAATTATATGATGCAACTGAGGTGCCCTCTGAAGATCCTTGCTTTGGATTCAGTCCTTTTCACTTTAAGCCGGAAAAATTTACCACAGAGGAAACATTGTGTGCTATTAAGGCAGTTAAGGCAGGTAAGGCGCCGGGTCCGGATAAACTACCAGGCGACCTATTTATTCATAATATAGAAGTATGGTGCCCCTACATAAACTTTTTGTGCAATTCTATTTTGCTAGGCACTCCGATCCCCGAATCATGGAAGGGGGCGGAAATAGTAACCATATACAAAAAGGGAGATCGCTACAACCCTGGTAATTACAGACCTATAAGTTTAATAGATATTTTACAAAAAATCTTTGCCAGACACATTTTAAATCGCCTTTTAGATTGGATTGAGGAAACTAAAATCCTCTCAAAATACCAAGCAGGTTTTAGAATTAGGACAAGTACTGTAGATCAGGTACATAGGTTCATGTGCATTTGTTGGAAGTATGTCCAGATTAAAAAATGCAGCATATACGTTGCGTTCATGGATCTACGCTCAGCGTTTGATCTGGTCCCCCGCTCACTGTTATGGAATACCTTAGGGCAAATGGGTGTCCCTGATGAATTATTGTCTAACCTCATAAAACTCCACACAGACAATTTTGCAAAAATAAGATGGGGAAGAAATGGCGAACTCACTCAAGCTATCCCAGTCAGACGGGGGGTGCGACAAGGGTGCGTGCTGGCCCCGACTCTTTTTTCTTTATTTGTAAATGATATCCCCCCTTTTTTGGCACAGTGTAACCACGACTCCCCTAAATTATGTAATGAGGCTGTCACAGCGCTGCTCTTTGCAGACGACACGATTTTAATATCTCAAACTCCCAAAGGTTTACAAAATTTAGTAAATCAATTTTATAGTTATTGTGAAAAGAAGGGGTTAGAAATCAATTCAAGTAAAACCAAATACATGGCCATTAACCCTCCAAAATCCTTTAAGAAAAATCTGGCCTTAAATAACATAAAACTTGAATATGTGGAATCATTTGATTACCTGGGCATTAGGTTTGATAGTAAAATGTCTTGGTCAAATCAGCTAGAAAAAAGTAGATTGATACTAAAACAGAACTCCTTTCCTATTCTGAAAATCCATGGAAGGAGTACTTCAAAAGCTATATCACCCGCGATTGAAGTGTTCAAAGCTAAAGGACAATCTGCGGCCCTATATGGGGCCGAGATTTGGGGGCCGTATGTTAAACAAACATTCCATACTGTGGAGAATACGTTCTGCAGGAGGTTGTTAAGGCTACCAACACGAACACCTTTAGCACCTGTTTTTCTAGACATGAACTTTAAACGTACAGACTATCTATGCTGGTTGAGGCCACTGATTTACTGGGTAAGAATCTGGACAACCCCGGAACTCGCAGACTATAGAGCGGGTCTGCTGGAAATCATGGAATTGGATACTTACAATTCAATTCAGTGGCTGAGACATATATCTGCATGGCTCACTAAATTGGGCCTTTCACACTTTTGGAAAAACCCAACATCCATGCAACCTAATTGTAAAGATCAGGTAAAATCCGCCTTTTGGTATTATATGAATTCCAATATACATAATCGTGTTACAGGTTCATTATCAATTGAGTTTCTGCAATTCAAGGACATCCCCATATTTGAGCAATTTATGGACGAGGTGGAACCACCCCTGGCTAAAACCGTGTATCTCCAATATAGGTACGGGGTTCTCCAAATAAATGTCAATACGTCCCGGTGGGGGAATCCTAACCCTAATAGAGATGATACACTTTGTAAACTGTGCGACCTGAAGCAAAGGGAAGATGAGGCACACATCCTCTTTTTTTGTCCACTGTACAAAGCTCAACGTACAAAATGGATCAAACCCCTTTGTAAAAATTTGGGTATACGCTCATATAAAGAGGCAGAAAGATTACTCAGATCCTTGTCCACTAGACTGATAACTTTTGGAGTCAGTCGATTTCTTTTTAGTATCTGCTTGATAAGGAAAAAGTATGGTTTTAAAACATAGATACTAAGTTTTTTAACTCTGGCTTTTAAATTATTTAAAACTTTTTTATATAAGTGTTTTTAACTAGAGGTCTGTAAACTCCCTTGTATGTAAAATGTATATGTCCCTCTTATGAATTGTAAACAAACTAATGTGAATTGTAAATAAGGGGGCACAGTAGATCCTCATTGACCCCCTAGGTTTTATGTGAAGGTTTTAAAAGGGCCCAGGAGGGTCGAAAAAATTTTTTTATTTTTTTTTTTGCCTGGTGAGCGCCAGGTTCGCGAACCGGAAAGCGTTCTGGGCAGCGTACTATAAGGATAAAAGAATGATAGACTTTTCTAATACTGTATGTTAATTGTTTGTTGTTTTTGTTGTTTTTTTTTGTTTTCTTTATTTTAAAAGTATTTTTTTTTTATTTTGATTGTGTGTCATAATTCATTAAACTTTTAACATTCAATAAACATATAAAAATAAATAATGTGTCAAACAATTTTTGAATTAAGAAATTAAAATTTATTTTTCATTTTGTTTTTCAAAATTTAAAAGAAAATCTAAAAAATCTTGATCATTTTTTTCTTCATTTTTTAGTAGAAAATCTACTGCATCTACGCATTGCACAAGTTCATTATTTATTGTGTCATCGTAGAAATCCATGTCATCTTGTGTCTCAATTTTTTCTTCTGTTTCAGTTTTCATGTTCTTTTGTTGTGCTTCTATTTTCAATTCTGAAAAATGATTTTTTTAAAAATATATCAGTACAGAAAGGGCATTGTTGGGTTTCAGTACAGATTGGCAGTTTGGTTATTTATATAGTGTTTTTTTCACAAAGAAAGGTGTCGCCTGCAATTAAGGTCTATTGCAGGGGGCCCCCTCCTTGGGCCTCCCATGGATGGTGTCAGGAGGTATAGGGGAGGGAGAAGGAGACGCTCCCTCAATTGCAAGGAGACCATTCACAGGCACTGAGGGGGCCCATTGTCCAGCATTTTTGTGCCCCCACAGTTTTAACTTTTAGACCACAATCAATTCTCACACCTATGAAGGTGTGAGATATGCGTGTGGATTTAAAGTTAAAACTGTGGGGGCGTCAAAATGCTGGACAATGGGGCCCCCTCAGTGCCTGTGAATGGTCTCCTTGCAAGGGGCCACTTAAATAAATTGGAGGGGGCTTCGCGCACGTTCCTTTTTAGCCTATGGTCTTGGAAATTTCTTGGAATGGCTCTGCCATAACTAAAACAGAGTAGTCTATTTTTTTTCTATAAGTATTACAGAGTGATAGAATATAATTCTCAGGAAATGTTTTTCTAATTAGGTTTCAGTACAGAACATACTTAAGTTTTATAAATAATATCTTACCTTTTAAATATAAGTTGAAGTTATCAGTTGATTTTTTGTTGTGCACTTCACGAAGTAGCAGTCAAAATGGCTGTGTTTCCTTCTCTTCCTTTATATATATTCAGGTATATAACCAATCAAATGTCAGGTAATAAAAGTTGAAAATGAAAGTAACATTTTCATTGGTTGTCAATTCCAACACTTCAGATGTGTTTTGTGAAGTAATTTACCTCACGGTACTTAGAGAGGTCTACAGGCTAAATGGCTAAATGAAATTTCAATCAAATTTGTGAAAATGAAAGGGATTGTTATGTAGTATGAGCTAATCTATGTTTGGTGAGAGTGTCTCTAGTCGTTTTTCTGTAAATTACTTTCCCACCTTTTTTTAGGACCGCTTCCCGGGAAACGGTCCGGTCCGCGAACCTTAAGCGTCACGGGAGTCCACCATTTTGTGTTTCGGTCGCATTAAGATACAAGATGGAGGGCAAATAATGTTTAGAATGGGTAGAAGGGGTCATGGTAGACTTATCTTGACCCCCTAGGTTTTCTGAGGGTGGCTGAGGAGGCTTATATGTGCGGAAAAAAAACATTTTTAAAAAAAATTCCGCGAGGTTAGCTTTCGGTTAGCGAACCGGGTAGCGCCCCGGGGAGCGTATTTTGTGGAAAATTAGTGAAAAAAGTTAGAAAAAAATAATAATTGTGAGTGATCAGATGAAGGGTAGCTCTGAGAAGTGCTTTTGGGTTTATGGTACATTTAGGTACTTATAAGTAGGTACCAATGCACAGTCTTAAATTCAGAATGAAAATTCTGTTGCCCTCATCTGAGAAGTGAACTCCATCTCCTCTGTAGATATCTTGCATGTAGTAACGCAAGTTATTGTTGTACAAGGAGCCCATTCCATGGTCTCTCATGAAAGCTGAAACAGATTTGTTTACATGCTTCCTCGCTTTCTCAATTTGTGGACAAAATTGGTTGGACCACCTCCATTTCTGTCTTTGGCATATATTGGAATATACCAAGGCAGTTTGAGGAAAAAGTGCCATTAATTGCTCAAAGGTGTCCTTTAAAAGCATTTCCAGACCTACCCCAGTCAAAGTGCCAAAATCATTACCTCCACAGTGCACAATTAACAGGTCAGGTTTTGGCAAATGCATAAAGGTTTTCACCAATGGTATCAATTGGTGACATTTTAATCCTCTTTGGCCCAACCACTTAATTTCCACATCTTGTAAATTGAGGTTAGGTAAATTTCTGTTCTCAGCATACCTTTGAGCCCAGTGGATGTAACTATGTCCAACAATCCAGACATTAAACATGGTGGGAGAAGGTTGTGCTGCAGTCAGATGAAGTGTGGTAATGAAAGGGCAGTTGAAACAGTAGGAGTTTGTAAAGAAAAAAAACTGTGGATTTCCAATGCTAATGATTCATTAGCAGTGATTGGTGCATTTCCATTTCTGAAATCAGAAAGTAGGGTGCATGGATGTGTTCTTTGAAAGATGTAATTTGAATGGTCAAGGAAGAAACATTTAATGAAAGATTGCACTGGATACGCAGGTGCACTGAGAGTTCAGAGTTCAATTGAAACATTGTTGTGTGAATTTGCAAACATGAGAGGTCTTCCAGGAGGTGGTTGCTATGGAAAAAAGGCAGAGAGGGCAGAGGGGGGAAGGGTTTTGATTTGAAAAAAGTGAGGGAAGAGTTATGATTGGCTAATATGAGAGATATGTGAAATGAATATCTGTATTTCTGTGCTTTCAATAGCTGCAGCCTCTGGAGTGCATCCTTTTTCTTCTGCTGAAGACAATTTGGTGTATTTCTGAGACTGTTTTCAAAACTCAAAAAGTATTTGCTAAGGTGAGAAAAGATTTATTTAATTTAGATAGAGAATAGTTTGATTTAAGGAGAAAATGATGAAGAAAGCTGTGTTTTTAAAATGTGGCTTTGTCTCTAGTGATATACAAATAGATTTTGTTTCTTTGAGAAATTGTAATTGCATATTCGGTGTAGCATTCTGGCATGCAGTAACACAAGTTATTGTTGTACATGGAGCCCATTCCATGGTCTCTTATGTAAGCTGAAACAGATATGTTGTTTTTAAAAACGATTTTTGGAATCAATTACATTTCTGGATATGTACTGCTAGAGCTTCATAGGTTGTTTTGGGTCATATTTATAAGGCATTTGAGTGTCTTTGATGTTATTTTTTCCTTTTTAAATGGAAAGCATTCCTCATGGGGCAAGTGTCTTGTAAATACGCTCCCACCTGTGCTTGGCAAATTTAGATTTTGATTATGGGAGTTACATAGCCATGTTAATAATGTCCAAAAAATGGTGCTAGGGCATTCCAGAAAACGCTTTCATGTGTCTCAAGGACATTTTCAGTCATTTCCTCTTGAATGCAGGTATACAATTTATTTATATGCTGTGTTTAAAAACTATTTTTTGAAATCAATTATATTTCTAGATATGTAGTGCTAGAGCTTCATAGGTTGTTTTGGGTCATATTTATAAGGCATATGAGTGTCTATGATGTTATTTTTCCTTTTTAAATGGAAAGCGTTCTTCATGGGGCAAGTTTCTTGTAAATACGCTCCCACCTGTGCTTGGCAAATTTAGATTTTGATTATGGGAGTTACATAGCCATGTTAATAATGTCCAAAAAATGGTGCAAGGGCATTCCAGAAAACGCTTTCATGTGTCTCAAGGACATTTTCAGTCATTTCCTCTTGAATGCAGGTATACAATTGATTTATATGCTGTGTTTAAAAACGATTTTTTGAAATCAATTACATTTCTGGATATGTACTGCTAGAGCTTCATAGGTTGTTTTGGGTCATATTTATAAGGCATATGAGTGTCTATGATGTTATTTTTCCTTTTTAAATGGAAAGCGTTCTTCATGGTGCAAGTTTCTTGTAAATACGCTCCCACTTGCGGTTGGCAAATTTAGATTTTGATTATGGGAGTTACATAGCCATGTTAATAATGTCAAAAAAATGGTGTTAGGGCATTCCAAAAAAACGCTTTCATGTGTCTCAAGGACATTTTCAGTCATTTCCTCTTGAATGCAGGTATACAATTGATTTATATGCTGTGTTTAAAAATGATTTTTTGAAATCAATTACATTTCTGGATATGTCCTGCTAGAGCTTCATAGGTTGTTTTGGGTCATATTTATAAGGCATTTGAGTGTCTATTATGTTATTTTACCCTTTTCAAATGGAAAGCGTACCTCATGGGGCAAGTTTCTTGTAAATACGCTCCCACTTGCGGTTGGCAAATTTAGATTTTGATTATGGGAGTTACATAGGCATGTTAATAATGGTGTAAGGGCATAATCAAAATCTAAATTGAGACACATGAAAGCGTTTTCTGGAATGCCCTAGCACCATTTATTGGACATTATTAACATGGCTATGTAACTCCCATAATCAAAATCTAAATTTGCGAAGCGCAAGTGGGAGCGTATTTACAAGACACTTGCCCCATGAGGAACGCTTTCCATTTAAAAAGGAAAAATAACATCATAGACACTCATGTGCCTTATAAATATGACCCAAAACAACCTATGAAGCTCTAGCAGTACATATCCAGAAATGTAATTGATTTCAAAAAATCGTTTTTAAACACAGCATATAAATCAATTGTATACCTGCAATCAAGAGGAAATGACTGAAAATGTCCTTGAGACACATGAAAGCGTTTTTTGGAATGCCCTAGCACCATTGTTTGGACATTATTAACATGGCTATGTAACTCCCATAATCAAAATCTAAATTTGCAAAGCGCAAGTGGGAGCGTATTTACAAGAAACTTGCCCCATGAGGTACGCTTTCCATTTAAAAAGGGTAAAATAACATCATAGACACTCAAATGCCTTATAAATATGACCCAAAACAACCTATGAAGCTCTAGCAGGACATATCCAGAAATGTAATTGATTTCAAATAATGACTTACTTCATTGGTAGGCCTTCACATGTATTATCTCCTTTGTTTTCTTCAGTGAAAATCTTATCTGCAACCATGTGTTGGCCTCACCTCAAACAAACAAAACAGGTGATGGACCGAATGTGGATCAATGACACACATTCACCCCAGTCCAAAGATCTGGGCCTAAACAAACCTTTAGATAGGCCACACCTTATCGTCATCCTGAATTAATCATTTAAAATATTAGGGAGAGATTTATGATTGTTGTATGCCTGTTTTGTACCACTGTGTGTCATTTTTGTGATGCAGTGCTGGTGCAAAAGATTTGCTATGTTAAATAATAAGTAGGGCATTAAGTTTTTGATGACTGTTATTCATTTACTGTTTGGTAATAGAGGTTAATAACATTTTTTATTATATTTTTCCACAGATTCAACTGCAGATCTTTTCTTAATTTGAAAAATGCCAACGAAAAATCGAATTAGAAAGGCTAGAAAACGTCAAAGACAGCAGGATGATCTTTTATTGCAGCAGTCCTCTTCCCCAAATACTTTTCAAAACACCAAGAAAGCTCCGGGTAAGAGCACAAAATCATTCTTAAGAAATATTTTTAGTAAAAAAAGTATTTATCCCAAAAATGTTTCAGTTCAGAAAAAGAAAAGCAATTTAAATGGAAAGGAAAGACCCATCAAAAATGTTACTGGTAGAGGAAGAGATAACTCTGTGCATGATAGTAGAAGGAAACAACAGTTTAGGGACATTCGAAAACGAATGTTCCGTAACAGGATAATAGTTAATTTATTAAAAAATATTAAGAAAGGCCAACAGAAAGTGGCATTTTATAAGAAGAAGAAAAATGTAGAGAAAATTATTGATCATGCTTTTGAAATTAAGCGAAAGTTGTTTATTTTGGTAATCAATAGAATTAGGAAACTAAGCAAGGTAATTTCTGATTTCAAAACAAAAAGTAGATGGAAGAGAGTAGTAAATCGTAGTAACTTTTGTGAAGTTTTTTCCGGAGAAGGGATGCATAGTTCAAGTTGTGAGGCATTTTTTAATGAGGAGAGTTATTTTCAGGATAATGATTTGGTGTTTGCAGTTGACACCAGTGGTCGAGCTTATGAAGTGAAGGATGGTTGTCCAGTTGAAAAAGAAAAACTTGTGACAACAGAGACAGAAGAGGCGCTAAGTGATGAGGTTTTAGGAAGACGTCCTAAGGGTCCTGTGTACATTTGGAAGTGTAGTTCTATTTGCAGTGTGCGACAGGTTTCCATCAATTTGCTTTGTGATTTTATACGGACATTTAATAAGAAAAGTTTGAAGCAGAAAATGAAGTTGTTGCAAGATTTAGATCCTTGCAGAGTGAGACAAATGACAGGTTTGCGTGGTCATTCACTGGCTTGTCTTTCCAGGAGAGTATGCCAGAGTGTTTTTCATCATTTCAGGATGCTAGCAGTGCATCATAATAAAGTGAGAAAATTAGTGAGAATGTTGTATTATGCTAAGAGTCCAGCAATTATGCTTAAACAATTATGTGCTGCTCTTTTGCATGGTTCTGAAATAGATGTGAAGAATATTTGTGAAGAAATTGAGTTTTGTTACTTTGGTAGTAAAGATGAGAATGTTCAAATTGACCCAGAAGTAGAGGGTAATGTTGAAGATAATGTACAGGTTTCCAGTACAGATAATTTTCAGAAGGAAATTGCCACGTTTCAGATGAAATCAAGTGAGAGGCCTAATTTCACTTGTGTATGTTGTCGACGCACTTATTATAAGAATCAGACTAAGTTAGTGGATTTATATGCAAAAAGTGAAAGGGAAAATAATAGTGAATGGAAGGATTTTGCCACATACTTGATGGTAAAAAATTATTTTGATTTGGGATCGGATCAACGTGTGTGTACTTATTGTTGTAATAAATTAAACCAAAACCAGATGCCTGCTAGGGCAGTTCATAATAATTTGGAATTGGTTGAGATTCCTTCTGAATTGAAGGATTTAAATACTTATGAATCTATTTTGATTCAAAGTATCCATCCCTTTCAGGCTATTGTAAGAATGGAGCCAAAGACAGGGAAGTTGCCTCCAGCAGATTTACAGAGAGGATTAAAGGGAAGAGTTGTTTATTTGCCTCTAGATTTGAACAAAAACATTAACACAATTGGAGTAGAAAAAGTGGAAGAGGAACCTCTGGTTATCTTGGTTAATGGGGTTCCGACAAAGAATAAGAAAATATGGCAAGATTTAGTGGATGTTAGGAAAGTCAAAAAGGCAACATTGTATTTGAAGAAAAATAATAAGTACTATAAGAATGTATATGTTGCAGAAGAGGAAATAAGTGATGAAGAGGATAGCGATTTGTGTGCTGGCCAAATTGAGAAAGTAGAGGCCTCTAAAAGTGAAGAAATATATGAACATTATAGTGTTCATCCTTTGCATTCCAAGGAAGTCATGGGGAATGCTATTGAGTTGTTTCAAATGAAACAAGCCAAAGGGAGTCCCATTAGTGTTTGGGAGGAAAGTTTGGAAGCTCGGTGTTTCCCACAGCTATTTCCCACAGGTCGAGGAGGAAGATATGATGAGCGACCTCATCAAATTCCTGCATCTGAATACCGGACTTTACGATTGTATGCAGAAGATCCTAGGTTTCGTCAATGCATTCCCTATTTGTTTCATCTCCTGTTTGAAAGCGATCTGTCTGGACTGTCATATGCAGTGAACCACATCTTAAAAAGTGGTATACAGATGCAAAACAGCTCGGCAAGTGATTTTATGCATAAAGTCAATGTCCAAGACAGTATTTTGGATTCTCACTTAATTAATCTCATGGCGTGTCAGCGTGGTACTAATGAGTACTGGTACCGTCGTCATGGTGATTTAAAATGTATGCTGAGGAACTTAGGAACTCCGACATGGTTCCTCACTCTGAGCTGTGCCGAGTATGGCTGGGAAGACTTACTTGAATTTCTACGAGAGGCAAATGGAAATATTGAAAACATTGAATTCAAGACACCTGGAGAACTGTGTTCTTTGGATCCAGTGAATGTATGCAGGTACTTCAATCATAGATTTGAAGCTATGATGTCTTTCATCACAAATAAGAAGAATCCACCTCTTGGAGAGGTGTTGGATTTCTTCTGGAAAAAGGAGTACCAAGCAAGAGGTGCTCCTCATATACATATATTGTTGTGGATCAAGGATGCACCTAAATTTGGAACAGATCCGGATGACTTAGTGATGAATTTCATAGAACAGTATTCTACGTGTGCTGTTCCAAACGCAACGGAGAAGAAAAGCCTAAGAGAACAAGTTCTACGTTTCCAAAGCCATCGTTGTGGAAAGTACTGTCGTCGTAAATTCAGAAACAAGGACAAGTTCTACACCAAATGTCGTTTCAACTTTCCACGACCGGTGATTTCTAAAGGAAGAGTGAACAGTTTGATGTCTTCACTGCGACATAATGTGACGAGGAAATCACCCAAAAATACATACAATTTGAAAAGGAACGAAGAGTCCAAGTACATCAACGACTACAACCCAGTGATTTTGTCCATGTGGAATGCTAACATGGATATACAGTTTGTGGCTGACAACTGTATGGCTGTGGCTCGGTATGTGACATCTTACATCACCAAAAAAGAAAAGACAGAACTGAAGGATATGTGGGAGGACATTTCCCATGAAAAGAGCCTCAGCAAGAAGTTGTACAGTTTCAGTCTGAAGATGTTGTTGCATCGAGAAATCGGAGCTTACGAATGTTCTGATCGATTGTCTTCAGCAAGTCTCTATGCCAAATCCAGGAGTATCGTTTGGGCGAGTCTTGGTCTTGCTGCAACGCGAAATCGAGTTCTAAAACCTGTCCGGGAAATTGAGTATTTGGCAGAAAAGGAACCTAACAGTACCGACATTTTGAAGACCAACATGTTGGATACATATTATCCAAATCGAAGCAGTCACCTTGAGAATGTTTGTCTATATGAGGTTCTACAAAATTATATATTCAAGAGGAACATCAAAGAAGATATTGAGAAAGGAGTGTATGCTGTAATTGGAAGTGAGGGATGCCTGGTCAAGCAAAGAAAATGCCAATTAGTAAACCATCGAAAATTGAGTGGCGAATCTCCAGAAAAAAAGGAGTTTTTCTATTTAGCACTTTTGCAACTTTTCAAGCCTTGGCGTGCAGAAGAGGAACTGCTTGGAGATTTCCTCTGTTACGAAGACTCTTTCACTGCTGCTAAGGAGACCATAGAATGTCCTGCTTTTCCCAAATATCAAGAAATGCTAACTTTGGAAATTGAGCAGGAAGCAACGATTGCAGCCGAGATTGCCAGAGACAGTTCTCAGGACAGTCAGAGTTCTGTTTCATTGAGTCAAGATCCACTTGGAGGACCTATTATCGAAAATGAAGCTGCCACTGCTATGAATGAAGTGGAAAGAGCCATGGCACATGCTCAGGAGGATTCAGTTAACTTAGAAGACTTGGAAAAACAACTCAACGTTGAGCAGAGGAAAATATATGATGAAGTTACCAAGCAAATTGAGCACGGATTAAGTCATGAGAAGAAAGAGTGCTCATGTACATCGTTGAAGCCTGTCCGACTGTACGTGAGTGGAGAAGCGGGAACTGGAAAAAGTTTCCTCATTAAAGCAATTTCTTGTTATTTGCAGGAAAGGATTGAGTCTTGTGTTGTCACCGCTCCTACTGGACTGGCAGCACATAACATTAAAGGTATTACTTTGCATCGTCTACTGATGCTGCCAGTGGAGCATGACAACAAATTACAATACCACAAGTTATCTGGGGATGCTTGCTGTGAAGTTTCAAGAGGCTTGAGGAAAATGAAACTACTTATCATTGACGAAGTAAGCATGGTTTCCAATGTCATGCTTGCCTTTGTGCATTTGAGAATGCAAGAAGTACATAAAACTGAATATGATGTGTTATTTGGTGGCAAACACATCATTGTTTTCGGAGATCTTCTGCAGCTGACACCAGTAAAAGGTCAACCTGTGTTCAAAATACTCACGCATGAAGATACCAGGAAGTGCCTAGGGAGCATTGGCAACGTCAATATATGGTTAAACTTCAATTATGCTGAACTGCATGAAAATATGCGTCAGGCGAAGGATGAAGATTACAAGAATATTCTACAAGATATTAGAATTGGAAAAGTGACCGAGCATGGAAAAGAAGCTTTAAATGCACAATTACTTTCAAATTTATATCCCGAACAAGAGATTGTGCCTGAGAATATTTTTCAGAAAATTACTGAGAAGAAATGCCGAATATGTTTGATGCCAACTCTTGCAGAATGTGCCATCTTCAACAACAAAATGTTGAATTTAGAAAAGCAAGAGATTGTGAAACTTGAAGCTATTGACAAAATAGAGCATATGGGATCAACAATTATTTTGTCAGAGAATTTGAAATCAAAATTGGATTCATTAGAGAAGACTATATCTAAAACAGCGGGTTTTGAAAAGACTTTGAATGTGTGTTTAAATTGCCGAATCATTTTGAGAAGGAATTTACATGTTGAAAGAGGTCTGGTAAATGGATCAATGGGTAATGTTGTTGATTTTGAGAAATACAGAAATAGAGATGGAATAGAATTTTTAAAAAATAAATTTGATGGCATTGAGGAAGTACAGCTAATTGGTCGTTGTTCTGCTAGGTTTTTGCTTGTTAAAGACTTATATGTTCGCCGTAAACAGTTTCCTGTTTGCTTGGCAGATGCGGTGACAATCCATAAATCGCAAGGTTTAAGTGTAGACAGTGCATTGGTGAATATTGGCAGTTCTGTGTTCAAGGAGGGTATGGCATATGTGGCTTTGTCACGAGTTAGAACTTTATCAGGATTGTACTTGATTGACTGTGATGTCACAAACATTTGTGCGGATCTAGATTGTGTTAAGGAATACAATAGGTTAAGAAGAGAGTATGCGCCACATTTGCCTCAATATCCTTTGTTTGAGAAACGTGTGGTAGGCCGGAAATGTAGAAATATCAGTAATAGTAGGGAGGTTGTAGCAAAAAGACCAAAAGTCAATGAACCGAAAATTGTTAGCAGAAAGAAAGTGGATTCTGTTGAAGATGTTGTCGGTTTTCAATTTGAAAACAGTTCTGGTGTCAACTGCTATGCAAATGTAGTGGTTAATGTTCTCTTTTCACTAGAGAGTTTAAAAGAACAGATTCTGTTGAATTCAGAACAAATTTTATGCTGTTTGTTGAATTCTGTTTTCGAGAAATGTAGCACTGATCGAACAAAAGTAGAAAGTGTGTCTGAAGTTCGTTATCTGTTAGATGAATGTTCAGGTCAAACAGACTTCTCTGAAAATAATCAGCAAGATTGTCAGGAGTTTTTAATGTATATGCTTGATGTATTGCAAGATGAGGGTGTAGATGTAGATCAGCTGTTTGGGCTTTCTTATCAATGGCAGCATGACTGCGAGAACTGTATGGTATCAAGTACTACTAGTGTAGACTCAGAAAGATTTATATATTTAACTTTGCCAGACAGTAAATCAGTCTCCTTTAATAAGCTAGTAAATGCAGCGGATCACAGCATGGAGTGTAGCCAATGTAAATCTGAAATGATGTCAACATTATTTATACGTAGATATGGCCAGTATGTCATTTTAATGATCCAACGATGTAGGCCTGATGGATCAAAATTGTCAACTTTAATAAAAAATGTTGTGGCTTCTCAGCTGTCAATATCAGGAAGGACTTTTGTAACTGTAGCAATTATCTATCACGATGGTCCTTCAACAACATCAGGACATTATACAGCTTATTTAAAGTCTCGAAACGGCTGGTCATTCTGCAATGATTCCGTTGTAACTTTCAAAAAAAAATTGCCGTTTGACCTTAAAAATTCTTACCTGGTGTTTTTAAAACCAAAATTTTAAAGAAAGAATCTCGGGATTTCCTGTGAGGAATTGCAAAAGGTTCATCAAGTAGAGGGAATGTAAGTCTGCAATGCTGTCTAGATTATTGGTCCAAAACTTTTAATTATAATGTCAATTTAAAAATCCAACTATATAAACCTGATGCAAGTAAGTCTGCTTCATAGTAAGCAGTATCAGTGTCATAGGAAAAGGAGAACATGAGTGACAAAGAAGGGTAAGATATTAGTAGTCCAGGATTGTGAAAATAATCTTAAATGTTTTCTTTTTGAAAGTTGCGAAAATAGAAAATGACGGGATTTGATTGGAAGAATTACAAGAGTTTTGAATCGCTGCAACATGATTTGGCCCAGTGGAAACATGTGGTAGAATGTGAGAAGTCTTTTCTTGTATGTAACATATTTTTCAAAACGATGGAGGTTTTCTTTCAGAAAGTGGCGGGCTGAAAATATTTATAGCACAACAGAGTGGACGCTGTTCATAGGACATCCTTCGACGTCATTGAAAGTAAGTTAATTTTAAGGAGTTTTGAATTCAGATTTCTTAGGTTGTATGGGTTTTTTAAACACAATCATTTTGATTGTGTTTTTTTTTCCCCGCTGTTACATGATGAATACCTTCAAGTCACTGATTTAAGTGAAATTTGATACATTCTGAGAACAGCAAAAATAAACCATTTAACATGTATAATTAATGTTCTGCTTTTTGTACTTATGATATACATTTAGAAAAGTGAGGTAGATATGGAGAAACTGAGTCTTCTGTAAGTGTCAATTTTAATGCTTACAGTGCTGTACTTCTGGGTACTGTTTTTTTTTAAAAAAAGGAATAGGCCTCACCTCAAAGAAAGCTCTTGAAAGCACACATCTTATTTGCATCCTGAAACAATCATTTAAAATGTTAGACACAATTTTATGATGGCTTTACATCTTTTTTGCGCTGCTATTGCATCACTATTGTGAGACATCAGCAGTGCAAAAGAAGCACCATGTTCCAAAATAGGCCTCAGTTCATCAGCATGAAGATACTGTTTGTTTAAAATATATATCTTTAGGATTGTGTAGGGGACGTAGAGAAGCAGAGGCTTCTGTAAATGTCAAAGTTGTTGAAAAACTGTTTCTTCTTGAACCTTTTCCCTTTTCTTTTCTAATTTTTAAATACATGTTGTAATATTTTTGGAAATGTTTGTTCTCTCTTTTACAGATTGAAAGTATGAAAAAATATTTTAAAAAGGTAACAAGAATTATAAGGTAAATGTTTTCTACTCTTTTTACCCGCAATGCACTGCTGATGATGTCACTGACCATGTCATGAATGATGTAATAAGAGGACATGACTTACTTCATTGGTAGGCCTTCACATGCATTATCTGCTCTGTATTCTTCAACAAGTGTAAAATTGATCTGTAACCCTGAGTAGGTCTCACCTTAAACAAACCTCAGGAGAGATCACACCTTATCGTCATCCTGAATTAATAAATAGATCTATTAAACAGTATCTCTGGTTTACTCCCTATAGCTGTCTTTCTTTTAACATTACTCTCTTTTTACTTCCCTTATACTAACTCTTCTTTTTTTTTTTTTAATATTTTTTTGGTTCGCTTCAAGTTCGCGAACCGGGCAGCGAACCGGAAAGCGAACCAAAAGAAATAGAGCTTGCCAGAGTGCTAAACATTCTAGCAATTTTATTTGAAAGGGGAGGTAGTTCTGAAAAGAACTTTTTTTTTATGTTTTTTTTTTTTTTTTTTTTTTTCTTTTCTGAACATTTTTTGTTTTTTTTGTATTTTTAGAACAGTTTTATGTTTTTTTTTTTTTTTCATGGAGGGGAAACAACAAAAAACAGGCATTGAAAAGGGCTCAACAGGAGCAAAAAAAAAATTACTGGTTGGGTGGGTTAGGGCACTTGTGGTTTTCGTACGCAATGTTGATTAATTTCACGCTCATGTTCCCACATGAGAGCAGAGCACCACAATATATGCAGGTAAACTTCATGTGTTTGAAGTTTTGCTGTATGTTTGGCACGGTTTCCTGTGCCTCTCTTCCTGTCAAAGAGATAGTTGACGTTGACCTGGCCACAGGAGTTGTCGGGGGATTATCTTGGAGGTCACGCAACTCTGCCCGGCTGTAGTTTAGTGGATGCCACCTGGCCATATGGCGATGCATAGTATAGTTGCCCATACTATACTTTTTGTCTGTGCCTCTAGATAATCTATATTTGCAAATTAGGCAGGTGGCATACTTCGCATTGACCTTCTTCTCCCCTCGAGGAATTGAAAAAAACTGCCATATAAAACTTGTTTTGCGTCGGGAAACACGGGGCAGCTCCTGTATAAATTGTGGTTCATCTGTCTCCTCTTCCTCAAGGCCATCCTCTTCCTCCTCTCTGTTGGAGATGAATTGAGATGGTGGTCCTCTCTTCTCATGAGGAGGTGGAGGTGGTGGTGGGGGTCCACCAGCTGAAGCAAGGATAGAAGCCATTGTTGAAGTACAGAAAAATTGTCTTTCTCTCACCAAGATGAAAGTCAGAGTGAGGAAAGAAGGAGGGGTTTTCATGGTTTGGGAAAAGCAAAAGTTCTGAACCAATGAAAAGTGTTATTTTTAGGTCACATGACCTAGTCATACATCATTTGGAAACCAAAAGTGAAATGAACCAATGAAAAGTTTGATAAACAAGTCACATGACCTGTTCCGCTTACGTTACGCGGTGCGCGCCGCGTCCCGGATCGTTTCCGGTTCGCGGTCCGGAACACTTCCGGGAGCGCTAACGCGGTGCGTCATAAGACGCATTACGCGACAACGTGATACGTCGCGCTTCCGCGACGCGTCACAGTTGCGCTAACAAAACGTTTACCGGTTCGCGGACTAGGTCGCGGCATCAAGTTGAGCTAACGGAAAGCTTCCCGGTTCGCTTACCGGAAGCGAAGAAAAAAAATATTTAAAAAAAAATTATCAATAAACATCTAAAATATATTTTGGGATTTAAAGAAGAATACATTTTACAGCTACAGATGTTAGCTTTTAAAAAACCAATGAAATTCACAGAAAAAACCATAGGTTATAGACCATATATAGTTAGGAATTTGCATTTACAAAACCTTGAAAATTCACTGAAAAAACCATAGGTTATAGACCATATATAGTTAGGGATTAGCATTTACAAAACCATATTTTACTCGCATAAAACCATTGAAATTTCATATATAGTTAGTTGCGCTAACTATATATCGCGCACCCGCAATCCACTGCTGATGATGTCACATATTACATCATTCATGACATGGTCAGTGACATCACTGATGACATCACTGATGACAACATCCAGTAACTGTATGTTTCTGTAAAGTGTAAATATGTCTTACATATTGAAGAATGAGTGGATGTATAAGTGTCTGGATGAAGGATTTAGTATGCTATTTTTTCTTCAAAGAAATCTGATAGGTTTTCACTCAGTGCTTGGGAAGTGGGTATTGGGACGGACAGCGCACTGGGATGAGTAAAATCTTTATCTATGTTTCGCCGAGTTTTTTGCTTTGGTGATAGTTTCTGTGAAATAGGTGCTCATAGAGTAGCGTTTGAGTTTGCGAAACTCTTTAAGGACTTGTCGGTAAAGAGCCTTGGCGTTCGGGTCATAGTTCTGTCTCTATTGTCGTTCCATCTTTTTGCATCTGCTTCTGTGTTCCCTTAGTTCCTGAGTAAACCAGGGGGCTGAAGGTTTTTGTCTGCGGGAGGTGAGGGTTTGTAAGGGGGCTACTTTCTCAATAGCAGTCGTGAGATCATTATTTAGTATAAGCACCGCTTTGTTGAGATCGTCAGGGAGAGGGTTTAGACTATTATGGTATTTTTGCTCTAGGGCAGTATACAAGATCTTGTGCCATTTTCTGCCTTGTGTTCTGATGGCAGACTCCTGTTTGACAATTTGGGTTGAGGATACCTCGAAAGGGATTAAAAAATGGTCAGACAATGTCAGAGGTAAGGGTGGGAGGATTTTTAGTTTCTCGCAGTTTGAAAAGATAAGGTCGAGGGTGTGTCCAGCGGTATGAGTGGGGCCCTTTACCCTTTGTGTCAGATTTATATTTTGCATGGATTCCAGGAGATAAGTGGCGCGGTTGCAGCTACTTACATCAATGTGGTGGTTGAAGTCTCCTAGGACCGTGAAGTGGGGGTGTTTAATAGAGAGGTCTGCAGCGACTGCCAGTAGTTCTGAGATGGCAGGCTGAGGGGTGCTCGGGGGGATGTAAACCAAGATCCCTGAGGAAATGGCTGTGGTGGAGTCCGTGACTGAGAAGTATAGAGATTCAATAGGCTTTATGTTTGTAATTTTCTTAGAGGTGATTTTCAGGTGATTCTTTAAGTGTAGACAGTGCATTGGTGAATATTGGCAGTTCTGTGTTCAAGGAGGGTATGGCATATGTGGCTTTGTCACGAGTTAGAACTTTATCAGGATTGTACTTGATTGACTGTGATGTCACAAACATTTGTGCGGATCTAGATTGTGTTAAGGAATACAATAGGTTAAGAAGAGAGTATGCGCCACATTTGCCTCAATATCCTTTGTTTGAGAAACGTGTGGTAGGCCGGAAATGTAGAAATATCAGTAATAGTAGGGAGGTTGTAGCAAAAAGACCAAAAGTCAATGAACCGAAAATTGTTAGCAGAAAGAAAGTGGATTCTGTTGAAGATGTTGTCGGTTTTCAATTTGAAAACAGTTCTGGTGTCAACTGCTATGCAAATGTAGTGGTTAATGTTCTCTTTTCACTAGAGAGTTTAAAAGAACAGATTCTGTTGAATTCAGAACAAATTTTATGCTGTTTGTTGAATTCTGTTTTCGAGAAATGTAGCACTGATCGAACAAAAGTAGAAAGTGTGTCTGAAGTTCGTTATCTGTTAGATGAATGTTCAGGTCAAACAGACTTCTCTGAAAATAATCAGCAAGATTGTCAGGAGTTTTTAATGTATATGCTTGATGTATTGCAAGATGAGGGTGTAGATGTAGATCAGCTGTTTGGGCTTTCTTATCAATGGCAGCATGACTGCGAGAACTGTATGGTATCAAGTACTACTAGTGTAGACTCAGAAAGATTTATATATTTAACTTTGCCAGACAGTAAATCAGTCTCCTTTAATAAGCTAGTAAATGCAGCGGATCACAGCATGGAGTGTAGCCAATGTAAATCTGAAATGATGTCAACATTATTTATACGTAGATATGGCCAGTATGTCATTTTAATGATCCAACGATGTAGGCCTGATGGATCAAAATTGTCAACTTTAATAAAAAATGTTGTGGCTTCTCAGCTGTCAATATCAGGAAGGACTTTTGTAACTGTAGCAATTATCTATCACGATGGTCCTTCAACAACATCAGGACATTATACAGCTTATTTAAAGTCTCGAAACGGCTGGTCATTCTGCAATGATTCCGTTGTAACTTTCAAAAAAAAATTGCCGTTTGACCTTAAAAATTCTTACCTGGTGTTTTTAAAACCAAAATTTTAAAGAAAGAATCTCGGGATTTCCTGTGAGGAATTGCAAAAGGTTCATCAAGTAGAGGGAATGTAAGTCTGCAATGCTGTCTAGATTATTGGTCCAAAACTTTTAATTATAATGTCAATTTAAAAATCCAACTATATAAACCTGATGCAAGTAAGTCTGCTTCATAGTAAGCAGTATCAGTGTCATAGGAAAAGGAGAACATGAGTGACAAAGAAGGGTAAGATATTAGTAGTCCAGGATTGTGAAAATAATCTTAAATGTTTTCTTTTTGAAAGTTGCGAAAATAGAAAATGACGGGATTTGATTGGAAGAATTACAAGAGTTTTGAATCGCTGCAACATGATTTGGCCCAGTGGAAACATGTGGTAGAATGTGAGAAGTCTTTTCTTGTATGTAACATATTTTTCAAAACGATGGAGGTTTTCTTTCAGAAAGTGGCGGGCTGAAAATATTTATAGCACAACAGAGTGGACGCTGTTCATAGGACATCCTTCGACGTCATTGAAAGTAAGTTAATTTTAAGGAGTTTTGAATTCAGATTTCTTAGGTTGTATGGGTTTTTTAAACACAATCATTTTGATTGTGTTTTTTTTTCCCCGCTGTTACATGATGAATACCTTCAAGTCACTGATTTAAGTGAAATTTGATACATTCTGAGAACAGCAAAAATAAACCATTTAACATGTATAATTAATGTTCTGCTTTTTGTACTTATGATATACATTTAGAAAAGTGAGGTAGATATGGAGAAACTGAGTCTTCTGTAAGTGTCAATTTTAATGCTTACAGTGCTGTACTTCTGGGTACTGTTTTTTTTTAAAAAAAGGAATAGGCCTCACCTCAAAGAAAGCTCTTGAAAGCACACATCTTATTTGCATCCTGAAACAATCATTTAAAATGTTAGACACAATTTTATGATGGCTTTACATCTTTTTTGCGCTGCTATTGCATCACTATTGTGAGACATCAGCAGTGCAAAAGAAGCACCATGTTCCAAAATAGGCCTCAGTTCATCAGCATGAAGATACTGTTTGTTTAAAATATATATCTTTAGGATTGTGTAGGGGACGTAGAGAAGCAGAGGCTTCTGTAAATGTCAAAGTTGTTGAAAAACTGTTTCTTCTTGAACCTTTTCCCTTTTCTTTTCTAATTTTTAAATACATGTTGTAATATTTTTGGAAATGTTTGTTCTCTCTTTTACAGATTGAAAGTATGAAAAAATATTTTAAAAAGGTAACAAGAATTATAAGGTAAATGTTTTCTACTCTTTTTACCCGCAATGCACTGCTGATGATGTCACTGACCATGTCATGAATGATGTAATAAGAGGACATGACTTACTTCATTGGTAGGCCTTCACATGCATTATCTGCTCTGTATTCTTCAACAAGTGTAAAATTGATCTGTAACCCTGAGTAGGTCTCACCTTAAACAAACCTCAGGAGAGATCACACCTTATCGTCATCCTGAATTAATAAATAGATCTATTAAACAGTATCTCTGGTTTACTCCCTATAGCTGTCTTTCTTTTAACATTACTCTCTTTTTACTTCCCTTATACTAACTCTTCTTTTTTTTTTTTTAATATTTTTTTGGTTCGCTTCAAGTTCGCGAACCGGGCAGCGAACCGGAAAGCGAACCAAAAGAAATAGAGCTTGCCAGAGTGCTAAACATTCTAGCAATTTTATTTGAAAGGGGAGGTAGTTCTGAAAAGAACTTTTTTTTTATGTTTTTTTTTTTTTTTTTTTTTTTCTTTTCTGAACATTTTTTGTTTTTTTTGTATTTTTAGAACAGTTTTATGTTTTTTTTTTTTTTTCATGGAGGGGAAACAACAAAAAACAGGCATTGAAAAGGGCTCAACAGGAGCAAAAAAAAAATTACTGGTTGGGTGGGTTAGGGCACTTGTGGTTTTCGTACGCAATGTTGATTAATTTCACGCTCATGTTCCCACATGAGAGCAGAGCACCACAATATATGCAGGTAAACTTCATGTGTTTGAAGTTTTGCTGTATGTTTGGCACGGTTTCCTGTGCCTCTCTTCCTGTCAAAGAGATAGTTGACGTTGACCTGGCCACAGGAGTTGTCGGGGGATTATCTTGGAGGTCACGCAACTCTGCCCGGCTGTAGTTTAGTGGATGCCACCTGGCCATATGGCGATGCATAGTATAGTTGCCCATACTATACTTTTTGTCTGTGCCTCTAGATAATCTATATTTGCAAATTAGGCAGGTGGCATACTTCGCATTGACCTTCTTCTCCCCTCGAGGAATTGAAAAAAACTGCCATATAAAACTTGTTTTGCGTCGGGAAACACGGGGCAGCTCCTGTATAAATTGTGGTTCATCTGTCTCCTCTTCCTCAAGGCCATCCTCTTCCTCCTCTCTGTTGGAGATGAATTGAGATGGTGGTCCTCTCTTCTCATGAGGAGGTGGAGGTGGTGGTGGGGGTCCACCAGCTGAAGCAAGGATAGAAGCCATTGTTGAAGTACAGAAAAATTGTCTTTCTCTCACCAAGATGAAAGTCAGAGTGAGGAAAGAAGGAGGGGTTTTCATGGTTTGGGAAAAGCAAAAGTTCTGAACCAATGAAAAGTGTTATTTTTAGGTCACATGACCTAGTCATACATCATTTGGAAACCAAAAGTGAAATGAACCAATGAAAAGTTTGATAAACAAGTCACATGACCTGTTCCGCTTACGTTACGCGGTGCGCGCCGCGTCCCGGATCGTTTCCGGTTCGCGGTCCGGAACACTTCCGGGAGCGCTAACGCGGTGCGTCATAAGACGCATTACGCGACAACGTGATACGTCGCGCTTCCGCGACGCGTCACAGTTGCGCTAACAAAACGTTTACCGGTTCGCGGACTAGGTCGCGGCATCAAGTTGAGCTAACGGAAAGCTTCCCGGTTCGCTTACCGGAAGCGAAGAAAAAAAATATTTAAAAAAAAATTATCAATAAACATCTAAAATATATTTTGGGATTTAAAGAAGAATACATTTTACAGCTACAGATGTTAGCTTTTAAAAAACCAATGAAATTCACAGAAAAAACCATAGGTTATAGACCATATATAGTTAGGAATTTGCATTTACAAAACCTTGAAAATTCACTGAAAAAACCATAGGTTATAGACCATATATAGTTAGGGATTAGCATTTACAAAACCATATTTTACTCGCATAAAACCATTGAAATTTCATATATAGTTAGTTGCGCTAACTATATATCGCGCACCCGCAATCCACTGCTGATGATGTCACATATTACATCATTCATGACATGGTCAGTGACATCACTGATGACATCACTGATGACATCTCAAATGACGTCACTGATGACATCACTGATGACATCTCAAATGACATCACTGATGACATCTCAAATGACATCACTGATGACATCTCATTTGATATTACTGATCACATCACTGATGATATAATTCATGTGATAATACGATGAACCTCTTCAGACTCTAATATAACCTTAGATACAATCAGTGTAAACAGACACTCACAGACTGTCACTCATCCATGGAGTTACTCACACACCTAGTCAGTCATGCAAAGAATCAATCACACCTCCATTTCCTCAACTATACAATTATACACACCTTACTTATTCAAACATATACTAACACACATTTACTCTCTTATACAATCCCTGATACAACTTCACAATGATCCATACAGCCACTCACACATTCACTGGCTCTCATGCACAGTTATTTATATATGTCAACTCTCACATGTACTGTGTTTTACATATGTACTTACTTTGACATGTAGCACTAAGATATCCATTCACTCACCAATAGACTCATGCACACAGTCAACCGCCCATACAGCTGTTTCCACATGCACTTTTGAACCCATACATCTAGTGAATCCACTGCTCACTCATCTATGCACAGAGTCATACACCTCCCAGCCACCCACACACACACTCAGTGTCCCATACAAATACTTGGGCAACCAATCAATAACCCATATAGTTACTCATATAGCTACTGATCAACACATGCAGCAGTTTACAGAACAACAGACATAATGATGCACAAATTAAGACAGTTTAGTCACTAACCCATGCACTCAGTGAGACACATTTAATCACTCACTCATACAGTCAGTCATGCACCTACTAAATCCTTCATCCAGACACTTATACATCCACTCATTCTTCAATATGTAAGACATATTTACACTTTACAGAAACATACAGTTACTGGATGTTGTCATCAGTGATGTCATCAGTGATGTCACTGACCATGTCATGAATGATGTAATATGTGACATCATCAGCAGTGGATTGCGGGTGCGCGATATATAGTTAGCGCAACTAACTATATATGAAATTTCAATGGTTTTATGCGAGTAAAATAAGGTTTTGTAAATGCTAATCCCTAACTATATATGGTCTATAACCTATGGTTTTTTCAGTGAATTTTCAAGGTTTTGTAAATGCAAATTCCTAACTATATATGGTCTATAACCTATGGTTTTTTCTGTGAATATATATATATATATATATATATATATATATATATATATATATATATATATATATATATATATATATATATATATATATATATATATATATATATATATATATATATATATATATATATATATATTTTTTTTTTACATTTATTTTAT
>NW_028246157.1:0-67155 GCF_964263255.1 Lissotriton vulgaris | reverse complement strand
GACCATTTTTTCAATGTTCGACTGGTCCAGCGTCATCGTTTTTCATCAGAAAATTGATTTTTTGCACTCTACCAAAAATGATTCAAAATGTCATTTGGATCGGGCCTCATGTTGAATAACCACTTTTTAAACCCTCACAGTGACCAAAATTGCCATTTTTACAGAGTTTTGCTTACTCAAAATCTTCAATTTTGACCAATTTCAGGCACAGAAATGACTTTAAACACACTTATTTTAGTTGAAAAAGTAATAACTCAAATCCAACCGTCATTTAAAGTCAAAAGATTAAATGTTAAAATTTCATCAATATTGAACATTTTTTGAACTTTCGACAGGTCCTGGGTCATCGTTTTTCATCATAAAATTGATTTTTTGGAGTCTATCAAAAATGATTCAAAATGTCATTTGGATCGGGCCCCATGTTGAATACCCACTTTTTAAACCCTCACAGTGACCAAAATTGCCATTTTTACAGAGTTTTGCTTACTCAAAAGCTTCAATTTTGACCAATTTCAGGCACAGAAATGACTTTAAACACACTTATTTTAGTTGAAAAAGTAATAATTCACATCCAACCGTCATTTAAAGTCAAAAGATTAAATGTTAAAATTTCATCAATATTGACCATTTTTTCAACGTTCGACTGGTCCAGGGTCATCGTTTTTCATCAGAAAATTGATTTTTTGGACTCTACCAAAAATGATTCAAAATGTCAATTGGATCAGGCCTCATGTTGAATAACCACTTTTTAAACCCTCACAGTGACCAAAATTGCCATTTTTACAGAGTTTTGCTTATTCAAAATCTTCAATTTTGGCCAATTTCAGGCACAGAAATGACTTTAAACACTTATTTTAGTTGAAAAAGTAATAACTCACATCCAACCGTCATTTAAAGTCAAAAGATTAAATGTTAAAATTTCATCACTATTGACCATTTTTGGAACGTTCGACTGGTCCGGGGTCAACGATTTTTCATCAGAAAATTGATTTTTTTGGACTCTACCAAAAATTATTCAAAATGTCATTTGGATCGGGCCTCATGTTGAATAACCACTTTTTAAACCCTCACAGTGACCAAAATTGCCATTTTTACAGAGTTTTGCTTACTCAAAATCTTCAATTTTGACCAATTTCAGGCACAGAAATGACTTTAAACACACTTATTTTAGTTGAAAAAGTAATAATTCACATCCAACCGTCAATTTAAAAAAAAAAGATTAAATGTTAAAATTTCATCAATATTGACCATTTTTTCAATGTTCGACTGGTCCAGCGTCATCGTTTTTCATCAGAAAATTGATTTTTTGCACTCTACCAAAAATGATTCAAAATGTCATTTGGATCGGGCCTCATGTTGAATAACCACTTTTTAAACCCTCACAGTGACCAAAATTGCCATTTTTACAGAGTTTTGCTTACTCAAAATCTTCAATTTTGACCAATTTCAGGCACAGAAATGACTTTAAACACACTTATTTTAGTTGAAAAAGTAATAAATCACATCCAACCGTCATTTAAAGTCAAAAGATTAAATGTTAAAATTTCATCAATATTGACCATTTTTTCAACGTTCGACTGGTCCGGGGTCATCGTTTTTCATCAGAAAATTGATTTTTTGGACTCTACCAAAAATTATTCAAAATGTCATTTGGATCGGGCCTCATGTTGAATAACCACGTTTTAAACCCTCACAGTAACCAAAATTGCCATTTTTACAGAGTTTTGCTTACTTAAATCTTCAATTTTGACCAATTTCAGGCACAGAAATGACTTTAAACACACTTATTTTAGTTGAAAAAGTAATAACTCACATCCAACCGTCATTTAAAGTCAAAAGATTAAATGTTAAAATTTCATCAATATTGACCATTTTTTCAACGTTCGACTGGTCCGGGGTCATCGTTTTTCATCAGAAAATGGATTTTTGGGACTCTACCAAAAATGATTCAAAATGTCATTTGGATCGGGCCTCATGTTGAATAACCACTTTTTAAACCCTCACAGTCACCAAAATTGCCATTTTTACAGAGTTTTGCTTACTCAAAAGCTTCAAATTTTACCAATTTCAGGCACAGAAATGACTTTAAACACACTTATTTTAGTTGAAAAAGTAATAAATCACATCCAACCGTCATTTAAAGTCAAAAGATTAAATGTTAAAATTTCATCAATATTGACCATTTTTTCAACGTTCGACTGGTCCGGGGTCATCGTTTTTCATCAGAAAATTGATTTTGGACTCTACCAAAAATGATTCAAAATGTCATTTGGATCAGGCCTCATGTTGAATAACCAATTTTTAAACCCTCACAGTGACCAAAATTGCCATTTTTACAGAGTTTTGCTTACTCAAAATCTTCCAATTTTGACCAATTTCAGGCACAGAAATGACTTTAAACACACTTATTTTAGTTGAAAAAGTAATAACTCACATCCAACCGTCATTTAAAGTCAAAAGATTAAATGTTAAAATTTCATCAATATTGAACATTTTTTGAACTTTCGACAGGTCCTGGGTCATCGTTTTTCATCATAAAATTGATTTTTTGGAGTCTATCAAAAATGATTCAAAATGTCATTTGGATCGGGCCCCATGTTGAATACCCACTTTTTAAACCCTCACAGTGACCAAAATTGCCATTTTTACAGAGTTTTGCTTACTCAAAAGCTTCAATTTTGACCAATTTCAGGCACAGAAATGACTTTAAACACACTTATTTTAGTTGAAAAAGTAATAATTCACATCCAACCGTCATTTAAAGTCAAAAGATTAAATGTTAAAATTTCATCAATATTGACCATTTTTTCAACGTTCGACTGGTCCAGGGTCATCGTTTTTCATCAGAAAATTGATTTTTTGGACTCTACCAAAAATGATTCAAAATGTCAATTGGATCAGGCCTCATGTTGAATAACCACTTTTTAAACCCTCACAGTGACCAAAATTGCCATTTTTACAGAGTTTTGCTTATTCAAAATCTTCAATTTTGGCCAATTTCAGGCACAGAAATGACTTTAAACACTTATTTTAGTTGAAAAAGTAATAACTCACATCCAACCGTCATTTAAAGTCAAAAGATTAAATGTTAAAATTTCATCACTATTGACCATTTTTGGAACGTTCGACTGGTCCGGGGTCAACGATTTTTCATCAGAAAATTGATTTTTTTGGACTCTACCAAAAATTATTCAAAATGTCATTTGGATCGGGCCTCATGTTGAATAACCACTTTTTAAACCCTCACAGTGACCAAAATTGCCATTTTTACAGAGTTTTGCTTACTCAAAATCTTCAATTTTGACCAATTTCAGGCACAGAAATGACTTTAAACACACTTATTTTAGTTGAAAAAGTAATAATTCACATCCAACCGTCAATTTAAAAAAAAAAGATTAAATGTTAAAATTTCATCAATATTGACCATTTTTTCAATGTTCGACTGGTCCAGCGTCATCGTTTTTCATCAGAAAATTGATTTTTTGCACTCTACCAAAAATGATTCAAAATGTCATTTGGATCGGGCCTCATGTTGAATAACCACTTTTTAAACCCTCACAGTGACCAAAATTGCCATTTTTACAGAGTTTTGCTTACTCAAAATCTTCAATTTTGACCAATTTCAGGCACAGTAATGACTTTAAACACACTTATTTTAGTTGAAAAAGTAATAACTCAAATCCAACCGTCATTTAAAGTCAAAAGATTAAATGTTAAAATTTCATCAATATTGAACATTTTTTGAACTTTCGACAGGTCCTGGGTCATCGTTTTTCATCATAAAATTGATTTTTTGGAGTCTATCAAAAATGATTCAAAATGTCATTTGGATCGGGCCCCATGTTGAATACCCACTTTTTAAACCCTCACAGTGACCAAAATTGCCATTTTTACAGAGTTTTGCTTACTCAAAAGCTTCAATTTTGACCAATTTCAGGCACAGAAATGACTTTAAACACACTTATTTTAGTTGAAAAAGTAATAATTCACATCCAACCGTCATTTAAAGTCAAAAGATTAAATGTTAAAATTTCATCAATATTGACCATTTTTTCAACGTTCGACTGGTCCAGGGTCATCGTTTTTCATCAGAAAATTGATTTTTTGGACTCTACCAAAAATGATTCAAAATGTCAATTGGATCAGGCCTCATGTTGAATAACCACTTTTTAAACCCTCACAGTGACCAAAATTGCCATTTTTACAGAGTTTTGCTTATTCAAAATCTTCAATTTTGGCCAATTTCAGGCACAGAAATGACTTTAAACACTTATTTTAGTTGAAAAAGTAATAACTCACATCCAACCGTCATTTAAAGTCAAAAGATTAAATGTTAAAATTTCATCACTATTGACCATTTTTGGAACGTTCGACTGGTCCGGGGTCAACGATTTTTCATCAGAAAATTGATTTTTTTGGACTCTACCAAAAATTATTCAAAATGTCATTTGGATCGGGCCTCATGTTGAATAACCACTTTTTAAACCCTCACAGTGACCAAAATTGCCATTTTTACAGAGTTTTGCTTACTCAAAATCTTCAATTTTGACCAATTTCAGGCACAGAAATGACTTTAAACACACTTATTTTAGTTGAAAAAGTAATAATTCACATCCAACCGTCAATTTAAAAAAAAAAGATTAAATGTTAAAATTTCATCAATATTGACCATTTTTTCAATGTTCGACTGGTCCAGCGTCATCGTTTTTCATCAGAAAATTGATTTTTTGCACTCTACCAAAAATGATTCAAAATGTCATTTGGATCGGGCCTCATGTTGAATAACCACTTTTTAAACCCTCACAGTGACCAAAATTGCCATTTTTACAGAGTTTTGCTTACTCAAAATCTTCAATTTTGACCAATTTCAGGCACAGAAATGACTTTAAACACACTTATTTTAGTTGAAAAAGTAATAAATCACATCCAACCGTCATTTAAAGTCAAAAGATTAAATGTTAAAATTTCATCAATATTGACCATTTTTTCAACGTTCGACTGGTCCGGGGTCATCGTTTTTCATCAGAAAATTGATTTTTTGGACTCTACCAAAAATGATTCAAAATGTCATTTGGATCAGGCCTCATGTTGAATAACCACTTTTTAAACCCTCACAGTGACCAAAATTGCCATTTGTACAGAGTTTTGCTTACTCAAAATCTTCCAATTTTGACCAATTTCAGGCACAGAAATGACTTTAAACACACTTATTTTAGTTGAAAAAGTAATAACTCACATCCAACTGTCATTTAAAGTCAAAAGATTAAATGTAATTTCATCAATATTGACCATTTTTTCAACGTTCGACTGGCCCGGGGTCATCGTTTTTCATCAGAAAATGGATTTTTTGGACTCTACCAAAAATGATTCAAAATGTCATTTGGATCGGGCCTCATGTTGAATAACCACTTTTTAAACCCTCACAGTGACCAAAATTGCCATTTTTACAGAGTTTTGCTTACTCAAAAGCTTCAAATTTGACCAATTTCAGGCACAGAAATGACTTTAAACACACTTATTTTAGTTGAAAAAGTAATAATTCACATCCAACCATCATTTAAAGTCAAAAGATTAAATGTTAAAATTTCATCAATATTGACCATTTTTTCAACGTTCGACTGGTCCGGGGTCATCGTTTTTCATCAGAAAATGGATTTTTTGGACTCTACCAAAAATGATTCAAAATGTCATTTGGATCAGGCCTCATGTTGAATAACCACTTTTTAAACCCTCACAGTGACCAAAATTGCCATTTTTACAGAGTTTTGCTTACTCAAAATCTTCCAATTTTGACCAATTTCAGGCACAGAAATGACTTTAAACACACTTATTTTAGTTGAAAAAGTAATAACTCACATCCAACCGTCATTTAAAGTCAAAAGATTAAATGTTAAAATTTCATCAATATTGACCATTTTTTCAACGTTCGACTGGTCCGGGGTCATCGTTTTTCATCAGAAATTTGATTTTTTGCACTCTACCAAAAATGATTCAAAATGTCATTTGGATCGGGCCTCATGTTGAATAACCACTTTTTAAACCCTCACAGTGACCAAAATTGCCATTTTTACAGAGTTTTGCTTACTCAAAATCTTCAATTTTGACCAATTTCAGGCACAGAAATGACTTTAAACACACTTATTTTAGTTGAAAAAGTAATAAATCACATCCAACCGTCATTTGAATTCAAAAGATTAAATGTTTAAATTTCATCAATATTGACCATTTTTTCAACGTTCGACTGGTCCGGGGTCATCGTTTTTCATCAGAAAATGGATTTTTTGGACTCTACCAAAAATGATTCAAAATGTCATTTGGATCGGGCCTCATGTTGAATAACCACTTTTTAAACCCTCACAGTGACCAAAATTGCCATTTTTACAGAGTTTTGCTTACTCAAAAGCTTCAAATTTTACCAATTTCAGGCACAGAAATGACTTTAAACACACTTATTTTAGTTGAAAAAGTAATAAATCACATCGAACCGTCATTTAAAGTTAAAAGATTAAATGTTAAAATTTCATCAATATTAACCATTTTTTCAACGTTCGACTGGTCCGGGGTCATCGTTTTTCATCAGAAAATTGATTTTGGACTCTTCCAAAAATGATTCAAAATGTCATTTGGATCAGGCCTCATGTTGAATAACCACTTTTTAAACCCTCACAGTGACCAAAATAGCCATTTTTACAGAGTTTTGCTTACTCAAAATCTTCCAATTTTGACCAATTTCAGGCACAGAAATGACTTTAAACACACTTATTTTAGTTGAAAAAGTAATAACTCACATCCAACCGTCATTTAAAGTCAAAAGATTAAATGTTAAAATTTCATCAATATTGACCATTTTTTCAACGTTCGACTGGTCCGGGGTTATCGTTTTTCATCAGAAAATTGATTTTTTGCACTCTACCAAAAATTATTCAAAATGTCATTTGGATCGGGCCTCATGTTGAATAACCACGTTTTAAACCCTCACAGTAACCAAAATTGCCATTTTTACAGAGTTTTGCTTACTTAAATCTTCAATTTTGACCAATTTCAGGCACAGAAATGACTTTAAACACACTTATTTTAGTTGAAAAAGTAATAACTCACATCCAACCGTCATTTAAAGTCAAAAGATTAAATGTTAAAATTTCATCAATATTGACCATTTTTTCAACGTTCGACTGGTCCGGGGTCATCGTTTTTCATCAGAAAATGGATTTTTGGGACTCTACCAAAAATGATTCAAAATGTCATTTGGATCGGGCCTCATGTTGAATAACCACTTTTTAAACCCTCACAGTCACCAAAATTGCCATTTTTACAGAGTTTTGCTTACTCAAAAGCTTCAAATTTTACCAATTTCAGGCACAGAAATGACTTTAAACACACTTATTTTAGTTGAAAAAGTAATAAATCACATCCAACCGTCATTTAAAGTCAAAAGATTAAATGTTAAAATTTCATCAATATTGACCATTTTTTCAACGTTCGACTGGTCCGGGGTCATCGTTTTTCATCAGAAAATTGATTTTGGACTCTACCAAAAATGATTCAAAATGTCATTTGGATCAGGCCTCATGTTGAATAACCACTTTTTAAACCCTCACAGTGACCAAAATTGCCATTTTTACAGAGTTTTGCTTACTCAAAATCTTCCAATTTTGACCAATTTCAGGCACAGAAATGACTTTAAACACACTTATTTTAGTTGAAAAAGTAATAACTCACATCCAACCGTCATTTAAAGTCAAAAGATTAAATGTTAAAATTTCATCAATATTGACCATTTTTTCAACGTTCGACTGGTCCGGGGTTATCGTTTTTCTTCAGAAAATTGATTTTTTGCACTCTACCAAAAATTATTCAAAATGTCATTTGGATCGGGCCTCATGTTGAATAACCACGTTTTAAACCCTCATAGTAACCAAAATTGCCATTTTACAGAGTTTTGCTTACTTAAATCTTCAATTTTGACCAATTTCAGGCACAGAAATGTCTTTAAACACACTTATTTTAGTTGAAAAAGTAATAAATCACATCCAACCATCATTTAAAGTCAAAAGATTACATGTTAAAATTTCATCAATATTGACCATTTTTTCAACGTTCGACTGGTCCGGGGTCATCGTTTTTCATCAGAAAATTGATTTTTTGGACTCTACCAAAAATGATTCAAAATGTCATTTGGATCAGGCCTCATGTTGAATAACCACTTTTTAAACCCTCACAGTGACCAAAATTGCCATTTTTACAGAGTTTTGCTTACTCAAAATCTTCCAATTTTGACCAATTTCAGGCACAGAAATGACTTTAAACACACTTATTTTAGTTGAAAAAGTAATAACTCACATCCAACCGTCATTTAAAGTCAAAAGATTAAATGTTAAAATTTCATCAATATTGACCATTTTTTCAACGTTCGACTGGTCCGGGGTCATCGTTTTTCATCAGAAAATGGATTTTTTGGACTCTACCAAAAATGATTCAAAATGTCATTTGGATCGGGCCTCATGTTGAATAACCACTTTTTAAACCCTCACAGTGACCAAAATTGCCATTTTTACAGAGTTTTGCTTACTCAAAATCTTCAATTTTGACCAATTTCATGCACAGAAATGGCTTTAAACACACTTATTTTAGTTGAAAAAGTAATAATTCACATTCAACCGTCTTTTAAAGTCAAAAGATTAAATGTTAAAATTTCATCAATATTGACCATTTTTTCAACGTTCGACTGGTCCGGGGTCATCGATTATCAGAAAATTGATTTTTTGGACTCTACCAAAAATGATTCAAAATGTCATTTGGATCGGGCCTCATGTTGAATAACCACTTTTTAAACCCTCACAGTGACCAAAATTGCCATTTTTACAGAGTTTTGCTTATTCAAAATCTTCAATTTTGACCAATTTCAGGCACAGAAATGACTTTAAACACTTATTTTAGTTGAAAAAGTAATAACTCACATCCAACCGTCATTTAAAGTCAAAAGATTAAATGTTAAAATTTCATCAATATTGACCATTTTTGGAACGTTCGACTAGTCCAGGGTCATCGTTTTTCATCAGAAAATTGATTTTTTGGACTCTACCAAAAATGATTCAAAATGTCATTTGGATCGGGCCTCATGTTGAATAACCACTTTTTAAACCCTCACAGTGACCAAAATTGCAATTTTTACAGAGTTTTGCTTAATCAAAAGCTTCAATTTTGACCAATTTCAGGCACAGAAATGACTTCAAACACACTTATTTTCGTTGAAAATGTAATAATTCACATCCAACCGTCATTTAAAGCCAAAGATTAAATGTTAAAATTTCATCAATATTGAACATTTTTTGAACTTTCGACAGGTCCTGGGTCATCGTTTTTCATCATAAAATTGATTTTTTGGAGTCTATCAAAAATGATTCAAAATGTCATTTGGATCGGGCCCCATGTTGAATACCCACTTTTTAAACCCTCACAGTGACCAAAATTGCCATTTTTACAGAGTTTTGCTTACTCAAAAGCTTCAATTTTGACCAATTTCAGGCACAGAAATGACTTTAAACACACTTATTTTAGTTGAAAAAGTAATAATTCACATCCAACCGTCATTTAAAGTCAAAAGATTAAATGTTAAAATTTCATCAATATTGACCATTTTTTCAACGTTCGACTGGTCCAGGGTCATCGTTTTTCATCAGAAAATTGATTTTTTGCACTCTACCAAAAATGATTCAAAATGTCAATTGGATCGGGCCTCATGTTGAATAACCACTTTTTAAACCCTCACATTGACCAAAATTGCCATTTTTACAGAGGTTTGCTTATTCAAAATCTTCAATTTTGGCCAATTTCAGGCACAGAAATGACTTTAAACACACTTATTTTAGTTGAAAAAGTAATAACTCACATCCAACCGTCATTTAAAGTCAAAAGATTAAATGTTAAAATTTCATCAATATTGACCATTTTTTCAACGTTCGACTGGTCCGGGGTTATCGTTTTTCATCAGAAAATTGATTTTTTGCACTCTACCAAAAATTATTCAAAATGTCATTTGGATCGGGCCTCATGTTGAATAACCACATTTTAAACCCTCACAGTAACCAAAATTGCCATTTTTACAGAGTTTTGCTTACTTAAATCTTCAATTTTGACCAATTTCAGGCACAGAAATGACTTTAAACACACTTATTTTAGTTGAAAAAGTAATAAATCACATCCAACCATCATTTAAAGTCAAAAGATTAAATGTTAAAATTTCATCAATATTGACCATTTTTTCAACGTTCGACTGGTCCGGGGTCATCGTTTTTCATCAGAAAATTGATTTTTTGGACTCTACCAAAAATGATTCAAAATGTCATTTGGATCAGGCCTCATGTTGAATAACCACTTTTTAAACCCTCACAGTGACCAAAATTGCCATTTTTACAGAGTTTTGCTTACTCAAAATCTTCCAATTTTGACCAATTTCAGGCACAGAAATGACTTTAAACACACTTATTTTAGTTGAAAAAGTAATAACTCACATCCAACCGTCATTTAAAGTCAAAAGATTAAATGTTAAAATTTCATCAATATTGACCATTTTTTCAACGTTCGACTGGTCCGGGGTCATCGTTTTTCATCAGAAAATGGATTTTTTGGACTCTACCAAAAATGATTCAAAATGTCATTTGGATCGGGCCTCATGTTGAATAACCACTTTTTAAACCCTCACAGTGACCAAAATTGCCATTTTTACAGAGTTTTGCTTACTCAAAATCTTCAATTTTGACCAATTTCATGCACAGAAATGGCTTTAAACACACTTATTTTAGTTGAAAAAGTAATAATTCACATTCAACCGTCTTTTAAAGTCAAAAGATTAAATGTTAAAATTTCATCAATATTGACCATTTTTTCAACGTTCGACTGGTCCGGGGTCATCGTTTTTCATCAGAAAATTGATTTTTTGGACTCTACAAAAAATGATTCAAAATGTCATTTGGATCGGGCCTCATGTTGAATAACCACTTTTTAAACCCTCACAGTGACCAAAATTGCCATTTTTACAGAGTTTTGCTTATTCAAAATCTTCAATTTTGACCAATTTCAGGCACAGAAATGACTTTAAACACTTATTTTAGTTGAAAAAGTAATAACTCACATCCAACCGTCATTTAAAGTCAAAAGATTAAATGTTAAAATTTCATCAATATTGACCATTTTTGGAACGTTCGACTAGTCCAGGGTCATCGTTTTTCATCAGAAAATTGATTTTTTGGACTCTACCAAAAATGATTCAAAATGTCATTTGGATCGGGCCTCATGTTGAATAACCACTTTTTAAACCCTCACAGTGACCAAAATTGCAATTTTTACAGAGTTTTGCTTAATCAAAAGCTTCAATTTTGACCAATTTCAGGCACAGAAATGACTTCAAACACACTTATTTTCGTTGAAAATGTAATAATTCACATCCAACCGTCATTTAAAGTCAAAGATTAAATGTTAAAATTTCATCAATATTGAACATTTTTTGAACTTTCGACAGGTCCTGGGTCATCGTTTTTCATCATAAAATTGATTTTTTGGAGTCTATCAAAAATGATTCAAAATGTCATTTGGATCGGGCCCCATGTTGAATACCCACTTTTTAAACCCTCACAGTGACCAAAATTGCCATTTTTACAGAGTTTTGCTTACTCAAAAGCTTCAATTTTGACCAATTTCAGGCACAGAAATGACTTTAAACACACTTATTTTAGTTGAAAAAGTAATAATTCACATCCAACCGTCATTTAAAGTCAAAAGATTAAATGTTAAAATTTCATCAATATTGACCATTTTTTCAACGTTCGACTGGTCCAGGGTCATCGTTTTTCATCAGAAAATTGATTTTTTGCACTCTACCAAAAATGATTCAAAATGTCAATTGGATCGGGCCTCATGTTGAATAACCACTTTTTAAACCCTCACATTGACCAAAATTGCCATTTTTACAGAGGTTTGCTTATTCAAAATCTTCAATTTTGGCCAATTTCAGGCACAGAAATGACTTTAAACACACTTATTTTAGTTGAAAAAGTAATAACTCACATCCAACCGTCATTTAAAGTCAAAAGATTAAATGTTAAAATTTCATCAATATTGACCATTTTTTCAACGTTCGACTGGTCCGGGGTTATCGTTTTTCATCAGAAAATTGATTTTTTGCACTCTACCAAAAATTATTCAAAATGTCATTTGGATCGGGCCTCATGTTGAATAACCACGTTTTAAACCCTCACAGTAACCAAAATTGCCATTTTTACAGAGTTTTGCTTACTTAAATCTTCAATTTTGACCAATTTCAGGCACAGAAATGACTTTAAACACACTTATTTTAGTTGAAAAAGTAATAAATCACATCCAACCATCATTTAAAGTCAAAAGATTAAATGTTAAAATTTCATCAATATTGACCATTTTTTCAACGTTCGACTGGTCCGGGGTCATCGTTTTTCATCAGAAAATTGATTTTTTGGACTCTACCAAAAATGATTCAAAATGTCATTTGGATCAGGCCTCATGTTGAATAACCACTTTTTAAACCCTCACAGTGACCAAAATTGCCATTTTTACAGAGTTTTGCTTACTCAAAATCTTCCAATTTTGACCAATTTCAGGCACAGAAATGACTTTAAACACACTTATTTTAGTTGAAAAAGTAATAACTCACATCCAACCGTCATTTAAAGTCAAAAGATTAAATGTTAAAATTTCATCAATATTGACCATTTTTTTAACGTTCGACTGGTCCGGGGTCATCGTTTTTCATCAGAAAATGGATTTTTTGGACTCTACCAAAAATGATTCAAAATGTCATTTGGATCGGGCCTCATGTTGAATAACCACTTTTTAAACCCTCACAGTGACCAAAATTGCCATTTTTACAGAGTTTTGCTTACTCAAAATCTTCAATTTTGACCAATTTCATGCACAGAAATGGCTTTAAACACACTTATTTTAGTTGAAAAAGTAATAATTCACATTCAACCGTCTTTTAAAGTCAAAAGATTAAATGTTAAAATTTCATCAATATTGACCATTTTTTCAACGTTCGACTGGTCCGGGGTCATCGTTTTTCATCAGAAAATTGATTTTTTGGACTCTACCAAAAATGATTCAAAATGTCATTTGGATCGGGCCTCATGTTGAATAACCACTTTTTAAACCCTCACAGTGACCAAAATTGCCATTTTTACAGAGTTTTGCTTATTCAAAATCTTCAATTTTGACCAATTTCAGGCACAGAAATGACTTTAAACACTTATTTTAGTTGAAAAAGTAATAACTCACATCCAACCGTCATTTAAAGTCAAAAGATTAAATGTTAAAATTTCATCAATATTGACCATTTTTGGAACGTTCGACTAGTCCAGGGTCATCGTTTTTCATCAGAAAATTGATTTTTTGGACTCTACCAAAAATGATTCAAAATGTCATTTGGATCGGGCCTCATGTTGAATAACCACTTTTTAAACCCTCACAGTGACCAAAATTGCAATTTTTACAGAGTTTTGCTTAATCAAAAGCTTCAATTTTGACCAATTTCAGGCACAGAAATGACTTTAAACACACTTATTTTAGTTGAAAATGTAATAATTCACATCCAACCGTCATTTAAAGTCAAAAGATTAAATGTTAAAATTTCATCAATATTGACCATTTTTTCAACGTTCGACTGGTCCAGGGTCATCGTTTTTCATCAGAAAATTGATTTTTTGCACTCTACCAAAAATGATTCAAAATGTCAATTGGATCGGGCCTCATGTTGAATAACCAATTTTTAAACCCTCACATTGACCAAAATTGCCATTTTTACAGAGGTTTGCTTATTCAAAATCTTCAATTTTGGCCAATTTCAGGCACAGAAATGACTTAAAACACACTTATTTTAGTTGAAAAAGTAATAACTCACATCCAACCGTCATTTAAAGTCAAAAGATTAAATGTTAAAATTTCATCAATATTGACCATTTTTTCAACGTTCGACTGGTCCGGGGTTATCGTTTTTCATCAGAAAATTGATTTTTTGCACTCTACCAAAAATTATTCAAAATGTCATTTGGATCGGGCCTCATGTTGAATAACCACGTTTTAAACCCTCACAGTAACCAAAATTGCCATTTTTACAGAGTTTTGCTTACTTAAATCTTCAATTTTGACCAATTTCAGGCACAGAAATGACTTTAAACACACTTATTTTAGTTGAAAAAGTAATAAATCACATCCAACCATCATTTAAAGTCAAAAGATTAAATGTTAAAATTTCATCAATATTGACCATTTTTTCAACGTTCGACTGGTCCGGGGTCATCGTTTTTCATCAGAAAATTGATTTTTTGGACTCTACCAAAAATGATTCAAAATGTCATTTGGATCAGGCCTCATGTTGAATAACCACTTTTTAAACCCTCACAGTGACCAAAATTGCCATTTTTACAGAGTTTTGCTTACTCAAAATCTTCCAATTTTGACCAATTTCAGGCACAGAAATGACTTTAAACACACTTATTTTAGTTGAAAAAGTAATAACTCACATCCAACCGTCATTTAAAGTCAAAAGATTAAATGTTAAAATTTCATCAATATTGACAATTTTTTCAACGTTCGACTGGTCCGGGGTCATCGTTTTTCATCAGAAAATGGATTTTTTGGACTCTACCAAAAATGATTCAAAATGTCATTTGGATCAGGCCTCATGTTGAATAACCACTTTTTAAACCCTCACAGTGACCAAAATTGCCATTTTTACAGAGTTTTGCTTATTCAAAATCTTCAATTTTGACCAATTTCAGGCACAGAAATGACTTTAAACACTTATTTTAGTTGAAAAAGTAATAACTCACATCCAACCGTCATTTAAAGTCAAAAGATTAAATGTTAAAATTTCATCAATATTGACCATTTTTGGAACGTTCGACTAGTCCAGGGTCATCGTTTTTCATCAGAAAATTGATTTTTTGGACTCTACCAAAAATGATTCAAAATGTCATTTGGATCGGGCCTCATGTTGAATAACCACTTTTTAAACCCTCACAGTGACCAAAATTGCAATTTTTACAGAGTTTTGCTTAATCAAAAGCTTCAATTTTGACCAATTTCAGGCACAGAAATGACTTCAAACACACTTATTTTCGTTGAAAATGTAATAATTCACATCCAACCGTCATTTAAAGTCAAAGATTAAATGTTAGAATTTCATCAATATTGAACATTTTTTGAACTTTCGACAGGTCCTGGGTCATCGTTTTTCATCATAAAATTGATTTTTTGGAGTCTATCAAAAATGATTCAAAATGTCATTTGGATCGGGCCCCATGTTGAATACCCACTTTTTAAACCCTCACAGTGACCAAAATTGCCATTTTTACAGAGTTTTGCTTACTCAAAAGCTTCAATTTTGACCAATTTCAGGCACAGAAATGACTTTAAACACACTTATTTTAGTTGAAAAAGTAATAATTCACATCCAACCGTCATTTAAAGTCAAAAGATTAAATGTTAAAATTTCATCAATATTGACCATTTTTTCAACGTTCGACTGGTCCAGGGTCATCGTTTTTCATCAGAAAATTGATTTTTTGCACTCTACCAAAAATGATTCAAAATGTCAATTGGATCGGGCCTCATGTTGAATAACCACTTTTTAAACCCTCACAGTGACCAAAATTGCCATTTTTACAGAGGTTTGCTTATTCAAAATCTTCAATTTTGGCCAATTTCAGGCACAGAAATGACTTTAAACACTTATTTTAGTTGAAAAACTAATAACTCACATCCAACCGTCATTTAAAGTCAAAAGATTAAATGTTAAAATTTCATCAATATTGACCATTTTTTCAACGTTCGACTGGTCCGGGGTTATCGTTTTTCATCAGAAAATTGATTTTTTGCACTCTACCAAAAATTATTCAAAATGTCATTTGGATCGGGCCTCATGTTGAATAACCACGTTTTAAACCCTCACAGTAACCAAAATTGCCATTTTTACAGAGTTTTGCTTACTTAAATCTTCAATTTTGACCAATTTCAGGCACAGAAATGACTTTAAACACACTTATTTTAGTTGAAAAAGTAATAACTCACATCCAACCGTCATTTAAAGTCAAAAGATTAAATGTTAAAATTTCATCAATATTGACCATTTTTTCAACGTTCGACTGGTCCGGGGTCATCGTTTTTCATCAGAAAATGGATTTTTGGGACTCTACCAAAAATGATTCAAAATGTCATTTGGATCGGGCCTCATGTTGAATAACCACTTTTTAAACCCTCACAGTCACCAAAATTGCCATTTTTACAGAGTTTTGCTTACTCAAAAGCTTCAAATTTTACCAATTTCAGGCACAGAAATGACTTTAAACACACTTATTTTAGTTGAAAAAGTAATAAATCACATCCAACCGTCATTTAAAGTCAAAAGATTAAATGTTAAAATTTCATCAATATTGACCATTTTTTCAACGTTCGACTGGTCCGGGGTCATCGTTTTTCATCAGAAAATTGATTTTGGACTCTACCAAAAATGATTCAAAATGTCATTTGGATCAGGCCTCATGTTGAATAACCACTTTTTAAACCCTCACAGTGACCAAAATTGCCATTTTTACAGAGTTTTGCTTACTCAAAATCTTCCAATTTTGACCAATTTCAGGCACAGAAATGACTTTAAACACACTTATTTTAGTTGAAAAAGTAATAACTCACATCCAACCGTCATTTAAAGTTAAAAGATTAAATGTTAAAATTTCATCAATATTGACCATTTTTTCAACGTTCGACTGGTCCGGGGTTATCGTTTTTCATCAGAAAATTGATTTTTTGCACTCTACCAAAAATTATTCAAAATGTCATTTGGATCGGGCCTCATGTTGAATAACCACGTTTTAAACCCTCACAGTAACCAAAATTGCCATTTTTACAGAGTTTTGCTTACTTAAATCTTCAATTTTGACCAATTTCAGGCACAGAAATGACTTTAAACACACTTATTTTAGTTGAAAAAGTAATAAATCACATCCAACCATCATTTAAAGTCAAAAGATTAAATGTTAAAATTTCATCAATATTGACCATTTTTTCAACGTTCGACTGGTCCGGGGTCATCGTTTTTCATCAGAAAATTGATTTTTTGGACTCTACCAAAAATGATTCAAAATGTCATTTGGATCAGGCCTCATGTTGAATAACCACTTTTTAAACCCTCACAGTGACCAAAATTGCCATTTTTACAGAGTTTTGCTTACTCAAAATCTTCCAATTTTGACCAATTTCAGGCACAGAAATGACTTTAAACACACTTATTTTAGTTGAAAAAGTAATAACTCACATCCAACCGTCATTTAAAGTCAAAAGATTAAATGTTAAAATTTCATCAATATTGACCATTTTTTCAACGTTCGACTGGTCCGGGGTCATCGTTTTTCATCAGAAAATGGATTTTTTGGACTCTACCAAAAATGATTCAAAATGTCATTTGGATCGGGCCTCATGTTGAATAACCACTTTTTAAACCCTCACAGTGACCAAAATTGCCATTTTTACAGAGTTTTGCTTACTCAAAATCTTCAATTTTGACCAATTTCATGCACAGAAATGGCTTTAAACACACTTATTTTAGTTGAAAAAGTAATAATTCACATTCAACCGTCTTTTAAAGTCAAAAGATTAAATGTTAAAATTTCATCAATATTGACCATTTTTTCAACGTTCGACTGGTCCGGGGTCATCGATTATCAGAAAATTGATTTTTTGGACTCTACCAAAAATGATTCAAAATGTCATTTGGATCGGGCCTCATGTTGAATAACCACTTTTTAAACCCTCACAGTGACCAAAATTGCCATTTTTACAGAGTTTTGCTTATTCAAAATCTTCAATTTTGACCAATTTCAGGCACAGAAATGACTTTAAACACTTATTTTAGTTGAAAAAGTAATAACTCACATCCAACCGTCATTTAAAGTCAAAAGATTAAATGTTAAAATTTCATCAATATTGACCATTTTTGGAACGTTCGACTAGTCCAGGGTCATCGTTTTTCATCAGAAAATGGATTTTTTGGACTCTACCAAAAATGATTCAAAATGTCATTTGGATCGGGCCTCATGTTGAATAACCACTTTTTAAACCCTCACAGTGACCAAAATTGCAATTTTTACAGAGTTTTGCTTAATCAAAAGCTTCAATTTTGACCAATTTCAGGCACAGAAATGACTTCAAACACACTTATTTTCGTTGAAAATGTAATAATTCACATCCAACCGTCATTTAAAGTCAAAGATTAAATGTTAAAATTTCATCAATATTGAACATTTTTTGAACTTTCGACAGGTCCTGGGTCATCGTTTTTCATCATAAAATTGATTTTTTGGAGTCTATCAAAAATGATTCAAAATGTCATTTGGATCGGGCCCCATGTTGAATACCCACTTTTTAAACCCTCACAGTGACCAAAATTGCCATTTTTACAGAGTTTTGCTTACTCAAAAGCTTCAATTTTGACCAATTTCAGGCACAGAAATGACTTTAAACACACTTATTTTAGTTGAAAAAGTAATAATTCACATCCAACCGTCATTTAAAGTCAAAAGATTAAATGTTAAAATTTCATCAATATTGACCATTTTTTCAACGTTCGACTGGTCCAGGGTCATCGTTTTTCATCAGAAAATTGATTTTTTGCACTCTACCAAAAATGATTCAAAATGTCAATTGGATCGGGCCTCATGTTGAATAACCACTTTTTAAACCCTCACAGTGACCAAAATTGCCATTTTTACAGAGGTTTGCTTATTCAAAATCTTTAATTTTGGCCAATTTCAGGCACAGAAATGACTTTAAACACACTTATTTTAGTTGAAAAAGTAATAACTCACATCCAACCGTCATTTAAAGTCAAAAGATTAAATGTTAAAATTTCATCAATATTGACCATTTTTTCAACGTTCGACTGGTCCGGGGTTATCGTTTTTCATCAGAAAATTGATTTTTTGCACTCTACCAAAAATTATTCAAAATGTCATTTGGATCGGGCCTCATGTTGAATAACCACTTTTTAAACCCTCACAGTAACCAAAATTGCTATTTTTACAGAGTTTTGCTTACTTAAATCTTCAATTTTGACCAATTTCAGGCACAGAAATGACTTTAAACACACTTATTTTAGTTGGAAAAGTAATAAATCACATCCAACCATCATTTAAAGTCAAAAGATTAAATGTTAAAATTTCATCAATATTGACCATTTTTTCAACGTTCGACTGGTCCGGGGTCATCGTTTTTCATCAGAAAATTGATTTTTTGGACTCTACCAAAAATGATTCAAAATGTCATTTGGATCAGGCCTCATGTTGAATAACCACTTTTTAAACCCTCACAGTGACCAAAATTGCCATTTTTACAGAGTTTTGCTTACTCAAAATCTTCCAATTTTGACCAATTTCAGGCACAGAAATGACTTTAAACACACTTATTTTAGTTGAAAAAGTAATAACTCACATCCAACCGTCATTTAAAGTCAAAAGATTAAATGTTAAAATTTCATCAATATTGACCATTTTTTCAACGTTCGACTGGTCCGGGGTCATCGTTTTTCATCAGAAAATTGATTTTTTGGACTCTACCAAAAATGATTCAAAATGTCATTTGGATCGGGCCTCATGTTGAATAACCACTTTTTAAACCCTCACAGTGACCAAAATTGCCATTTTTACAGAGTTTTGCTTACTCAAAATCTTCAATTTTGACCAATTTCATGCACAGAAATGGCTTTAAACACACTTATTTTAGTTGGAAAAGTAATAATTCACATTCAACCGTCTTTTAAAGTCAAAAGATTAAATGTTAAAATTTCATCAATATTGACCATTTTTTCAACGTTCGACTGGTCCGGGGTCATCGATTATCAGAAAATTGATTTTTTGGACTCTACCAAAAATGATTCAAAATGTCATTTGGATCGGGCCTCATGTTGAATAACCACTTTTTAAACCCTCACAGTGACCAAAATTGCCATTTTTACAGAGTTTTGCTTATTCAAAATCTTCAATTTTGACCAATTTCAGGCACAGAAATGACTTTAAACACTTATTTTAGTTGAAAAAGTAATAACTCACATCCAACCGTCATTTAAAGTCAAAAGATTAAATGTTAAAATTTCATCAATATTGACCATTTTTGGAACGTTCGACTAGTCCAGGGTCATCGTTTTTCATCAGAAAATTGATTTTTTGGACTCTACCAAAAATGATTCAAAATGTCATTTGGATCGGGCCTCATGTTGAATAACCACTTTTTAAACCCTCACAGTGACCAAAATTGCAATTTTTACAGAGTTTTGCTTAATCAAAAGCTTCAATTTTGACCAATTTCAGGCACAGAAATGACTTCAAACACACTTATTTTCGTTGAAAATGTAATAATTCACATCCAACCGTCATTTAAAGTCAAAGATTAAATGTTAAAATTTCATCAATATTGAACATTTTTTGAACTTTCGACAGGTCCTGGGTCATCGTTTTTCATCATAAAATTGATTTTTTGGAGTCTATCAAAAATGATTCAAAATGTCATTTGGATCGGGCCCCATGTTGAATACCCACTTTTTAAACCCTCACAGTGACCAAAATTGCCATTTTTACAGAGTTTTGCTTACTCAAAAGCTTCAATTTTGACCAATTTCAGGCACAGAAATGACTTTAAACACACTTATTTTAGTTGAAAAAGTAATAATTCACATCCAACCGTCATTTAAAGTCAAAAGATTAAATGTTAAAATTTCATCAATATTGACCATTTTTTCAACGTTCGACTGGTCCAGGGTCATCGTTTTTCATCAGAAAATTGATTTTTTGCACTCTACCAAAAATTATTCAAAATGTCATTTGGATCGGGCCTCATGTTGAATAACCACTTTTTAAACCCTCACAGTAACCAAAATTGCTATTTTTACAGAGTTTTGCTTACTTAAATCTTCAATTTTGACCAATTTCAGGCACAGAAATGACTTTAAACACACTTATTTTAGTTGGAAAAGTAATAAATCACATCCAACCATCATTTAAAGTCAAAAGATTAAATGTTAAAATTTCATCAATATTGACCATTTTTTCAACGTTCGACTGGTCCGGGGTCATCGTTTTTCATCAGAAAATTGATTTTTTGGACTCTACCAAAAATGATTCAAAATGTCATTTGGATCAGGCCTCATGTTGAATAACCACTTTTTAAACCCTCACAGTGACCAAAATTGCCATTTTTACAGAGTTTTGCTTACTCAAAATCTTCCAATTTTGACCAATTTCAGGCACAGAAATGACTTTAAACACACTTATTTTAGTTGAAAAAGTAATAACTCACATCCAACCGTCATTTAAAGTCAAAAGATTAAATGTTAAAATTTCATCAATATTGACCATTTTTTCAACGTTCGACTGGTCCGGGGTCATCGATTATCAGAAAATTGATTTTTTGGACTCTACCAAAAATGATTCAAAATGTCATTTGGATCGGGCCTCATGTTGAATAACCACTTTTTAAACCCTCACAGTGACCAAAATTGCCATTTTTACAGAGTTTTGCTTATTCAAAATCTTCAATTTTGACCAATTTCAGGCACAGAAATGACTTTAAACACTTATTTTAGTTGAAAAAGTAATAACTCACATCCAACCGTCATTTAAAGTCAAAAGATTAAATGTTAAAATTTCATCAATATTGACCATTTTTGGAACGTTCGACTAGTCCAGGGTCATCGTTTTTCATCAGAAAATTGATTTTTTGGACTCTACCAAAAATGATTCAAAATGTCATTTGGATCGGGCCTCATGTTGAATAACCACTTTTTAAACCCTCACAGTGACCAAAATTGCAATTTTTACAGAGTTTTGCTTAATCAAAAGCTTCAATTTTGACCAATTTCAGGCACAGAAATGACTTCAAACACACTTATTTTCGTTGAAAATGTAATAATTCACATCCAACCGTCATTTAAAGTCAAAGATTAAATGTTAAAATTTCATCAATATTGAACATTTTTTGAACTTTCGACAGGTCCTGGGTCATCGTTTTTCATCATAAAATTGATTTTTTGGAGTCTATCAAAAATGATTCAAAATGTCATTTGGATCGGGCCCCATGTTGAATACCCACTTTTTAAACCCTCACAGTGACCAAAATTGCCATTTTTACAGAGTTTTGCTTACTCAAAAGCTTCAATTTTGACCAATTTCAGGCACAGAAATGACTTTAAACACACTTATTTTAGTTGAAAAAGTAATAATTCACATCCAACCGTCATTTAAAGTCAAAAGATTAAATGTTAAAATTTCATCAATATTGACCATTTTTTCAACGTTCGACTGGTCCAGGGTCATCGTTTTTCATCAGAAAATTGATTTTTTGCACTCTACCAAAAATGATTCAAAATGTCAATTGGATCGGGCCTCATGTTGAATAACCACTTTTTAAACCCTCACAGTGACCAAAATTGCCATTTTTACAGAGGTTTGCTTATTCAAAATCTTCAATTTTGGCCAATTTCAGGCACAGAAATGACTTTAAACACTTATTTTAGTTGAAAAAGTAATAACTCACATCCAACCGTCATTTAAAGTCAAAAGATTAAATGTTAAAATTTCATCAATATTGACCATTTTTGGAACGTTCGACTGGTCCGGGGTCATCGTTTTTCATCAGAAAATTGATTTTTTGGATTCTACCAAAAATGATTCAAAATGTCAATTGGATCATGCCTCATGTTGAATAACCACTTTTTAAACCCTCACAGTGACCAAAATTGCCATTTTTACAGAGTTTTGCTTATTCAAAAGCTTCAATTTTGACCAATTTCAGGCACAGAAATGACTTTAAACACACTTATTTTAGTTGAAAAAGTAATAAATCACATCCAACCGTCATTTAAATTCAAAAGATTAAATGTTTAAATTTCATCAATATTGACCATTTTTTCAACGTTCGACTGGTCCGGGGTCATCGTTTTTCATCAGAAAATTGATTTTTTGGACTCTACCAAAAATGATTCAAAATGTCATTTGGATCAGGCCTCATGTTGAATAACCACTTTTTAAACCCTCACAGTGACCAAAATTGCCATTTTTACAGAGTTTTGCTTACTCAAAATCTTCCAATTTTGACCAATTTCAGGCACAGAAATGACTTTAAACACACTTATTTTAGTTGAAAAAGTAATAACTCACATCCAACCGTCATTTAAAGTCAAAAGATTAAATGTTAAAATTTCATCAATATTGACCATTTTTTCAACGTTCGACTGGTCCGGGGTCATCGTTTTTCATCAGAAAATGGATTTTTTGGACTCTACCAAAAATGATTCAAAATGTCATTTGGATCGGGCCTCATGTTGAATAACCACTTTTTAACCCCCTCACAGTGACCAAAATTGCCATTTTTACAGAGTTTTGCTTACTCAAAATCTTCAATTTTGACCAATTTCATGCACAGAAATGGCTTTAAACACACTTATTTTAGTTGAAAAAGTAATAATTCACATTCAACCGTCTTTTAAAGTCAAAAGATTAAATGTTAAAATTTCATCAATATTGACCATTTTTTCAACGTTCGACTGGTCCGGGGTCATCGTTTTTCATCAGAAAATTGATTTTTTGGACTCTACCAAAAATGATTCAAAATGTCATTTGGATCGGGCCTCATGTTGAATAACCACTTTTTAAACCCTCACAGTGACCAAAATTGCCATTTTTACAGAGTTTTGCTTATTCAAAATCTTCAATTTTGACCAATTTCAGGCACAGAAATGACTTTAAACACTTATTTTAGTTGAAAAAGTAATAACTCACATCCAACCGTCATTTAAAGTCAAAAGATTAAATGTTAAAATTTCATCAATATTGACCATTTTTGGAACGTTCGACTAGTCCAGGGTCATCGTTTTTCATCAGAAAATTGATTTTTTGGACTCTACCAAAAATGATTCAAAATGTCATTTGGATCGGGCCTCATGTTGAATAACCACTTTTTAAACCCTCACAGTGACCAAAATTGCAATTTTTACAGAGTTTTGCTTAATCAAAAGCTTCAATTTTGACCAATTTCAGGCACAGAAATGACTTCAAACACACTTATTTTCGTTGAAAATGTAATAATTCACATCCAACCGTCATTTAAAGTCAAAGATTAAATGTTAAAATTTCATCAATATTGAACATTTTTTGAACTTTCGACAGGTCCTGGGTCATCGTTTTTCATCATAAAATTGATTTTTTGGAGTCTATCAAAAATGATTCAAAATGTCATTTGGATCGGGCCCCATGTTGAATACCCACTTTTTAAACCCTCACAGTGACCAAAATTGCCATTTTTACAGAGTTTTGCTTACTCAAAAGCTTCAATTTTGACCAATTTCAGGCACAGAAATGACTTTAAACACACTTATTTTAGTTGAAAAAGTAATAATTCACATCCAACCGTCATTTAAAGTCAAAAGATTAAATGTTAAAATTTCATCAATATTGACCATTTTTTCAACGTTCGACTGGTCCAGGGTCATCGTTTTTCATCAGAAAATTGATTTTTTGCACTCTACCAAAAATGATTCAAAATGTCAATTGGATCGGGCCTCATGTTGAATAACCAATTTTTAAACCCTCACATTGACCAAAATTGCCATTTTTACAGAGGTTTGCTTATTCAAAATCTTCAATTTTGGCCAATTTCAGGCACAGAAATGACTTAAAACACACTTATTTTAGTTGAAAAAGTAATAACTCACATCCAACCGTCATTTAAAGTCAAAAGATTAAATGTTAAAATTTCATCAATATTGACCATTTTTTCAACGTTCGACTGGTCCGGGGTTATCGTTTTTCATCAGAAAATTGATTTTTTGCACTCTACCAAAAATTATTCAAAATGTCATTTGGATCGGGCCTCATGTTGAATAACCACGTTTTAAACCCTCACAGTAACCAAAATTGCCATTTTTACAGAGTTTTGCTTACTTAAATCTTCAATTTTGACCAATTTCAGGCACAGAAATGACTTTAAACACACTTATTTTAGTTGAAAAAGTAATAAATCACATCCAACCATCATTTAAAGTCAAAAGATTAAATGTTAAAATTTCATCAATATTGACCATTTTTTCAACGTTCGACTGGTCCGGGGTCATCGTTTTTCATCAGAAAATTGATTTTTTGGACTCTACCAAAAATGATTCAAAATGTCATTTGGATCAGGCCTCATGTTGAATAACCACTTTTTAAACCCTCACAGTGACCAAAATTGCCATTTTTACAGAGTTTTGCTTACTCAAAATCTTCCAATTTTGACCAATTTCAGGCACAGAAATGACTTTAAACACACTTATTTTAGTTGAAAAAGTAATAACTCACATCCAACCGTCATTTAAAGTCAAAAGATTAAATGTTAAAATTTCATCAATATTGACAATTTTTTCAACGTTCGACTGGTCCGGGGTCATCGTTTTTCATCAGAAAATGGATTTTTTGGACTCTACCAAAAATGATTCAAAATGTCATTTGGATCGGGCCTCATGTTGAATAACCACTTTTTAAACCCTCACAGTGACCAAAATTGCCATTTTTACAGAGTTTTGCTTACTCAAAATCTTCAATTTTGACCAATTTCATGCACAGAAATGGCTTTAAACACACTTATTTTAGTTGAAAAAGTAATAATTCACATTCAACCGTCTTTTAAAGTCAAAAGATTAAATGTTAAAATTTCATCAATATTGACCATTTTTTCAACGTTCGACTGGTCCGGGGTAATCGATTATCAGAAAATTGATTTTTTGGACTCTACCAAAAATGATTCAAAATGTCATTTGGATCGGGCCTCATGTTGAATAACCACTTTTTAAACCCTCACAGTGACCAAAATTGCCATTTTTACAGAGTTTTGCTTATTCAAAATCTTCAATTTTGACCAATTTCAGGCACAGAAATGACTTTAAACACTTATTTTAGTTGAAAAAGTAATAACTCACATCCAACCGTCATTTAAAGTCAAAAGATTAAATGTTAAAATTTCATCAATATTGACCATTTTTGGAACGTTCGACTAGTCCAGGGTCATCGTTTTTCATCAGAAAATTGATTTTTTGGACTCTACCAAAAATGATTCAAAATGTCATTTGGATCGGGCCTCATGTTGAATAACCACTTTTTAAACCCTCACAGTGACCAAAATTGCAATTTTTACAGAGTTTTGCTTAATCAAAAGCTTCAATTTTGACCAATTTCAGGCACAGAAATGACTTCAAACACACTTATTTTCGTTGAAAATGTAATAATTCACATCCAACCGTCATTTAAAGTCAAAGATTAAATGTTAAAATTTCATCAATATTGAACATTTTTTGAACTTTCGACAGGTCCTGGGTCATCGTTTTTCATCATAAAATTGATTTTTTGGAGTCTATCAAAAATGATTCAAAATGTCATTTGGATCGGGCCCCATGTTGAATACCCACTTTTTAAACCCTCACAGTGACCAAAATTGCCATTTTTACAGAGTTTTGCTTACTCAAAAGCTTCAATTTTGACCAATTTCAGGCACAGAAATGACTTTAAACACACTTATTTTAGTTGAAAAAGTAATAATTCACATCCAACCGTCATTTAAAGTCAAAAGATTAAATGTTAAAATTTCATCAATATTGACCATTTTTTCAACGTTCGACTGGTCCAGGGTCATCGTTTTTCATCAGAAAATTGATTTTTTGCACTCTACCAAAAATGATTCAAAATGTCAATTGGATCGGGCCTCATGTTGAATAACCACTTTTTAAACCCTCACAGTGACCAAAATTGCCATTTTTACAGAGGTTTGCTTATTCAAAATCTTCAATTTTGGCCAATTTCAGGCACAGAAATGACTTTAAACACTTATTTTAGTTGAAAAACTAATAACTCACATCCAACCGTCATTTAAAGTCAAAAGATTAAATGTTAAAATTTCATCAATATTGACCATTTTTTCAACGTTCGACTGGTCCGGGGTTATCGTTTTTCATCAGAAAATTGATTTTTTGCACTCTACCAAAAATTATTCAAAATGTCATTTGGATCGGGCCTCATGTTGAATAACCACGTTTTAAACCCTCACAGTAACCAAAATTGCCATTTTTACAGAGTTTTGCTTACTTAAATCTTCAATTTTGACCAATTTCAGGCACAGAAATGACTTTAAACACACTTATTTTAGTTGAAAAAGTAATAACTCACATCCAACCGTCATTTAAAGTCAAAAGATTAAATGTTAAAATTTCATCAATATTGACCATTTTTTCAACGTTCGACTGGTCCGGGGTCATCGTTTTTCATCAGAAAATGGATTTTTGGGACTCTACCAAAAATGATTCAAAATGTCATTTGGATCGGGCCTCATGTTGAATAACCACTTTTTAAACCCTCACAGTCACCAAAATTGCCATTTTTACAGAGTTTTGCTTACTCAAAAGCTTCAAATTTTACCAATTTCAGGCACAGAAATGACTTTAAACACACTTATTTTAGTTGAAAAAGTAATAAATCACATCCAACCGTCATTTAAAGTCAAAAGATTAAATGTTAAAATTTCATCAATATTGACCATTTTTTCAACGTTCGACTGGTCCGGGGTCATCGTTTTTCATCAGAAAATTGATTTTGGACTCTACCAAAAATGATTCAAAATGTCATTTGGATCAGGCCTCATGTTGAATAACCACTTTTTAAACCCTCACAGTGACCAAAATTGCCATTTTTACAGAGTTTTGCTTACTCAAAATCTTCCAATTTTGACCAATTTCAGGCACAGAAATGACTTTAAACACACTTATTTTAGTTGAAAAAGTAATAACTCACATCCAACCGTCATTTAAAGTCAAAAGATTAAATGTTAAAATTTCATCAATATTGACCATTTTTTCAACGTTCGACTGGTCCGGGGTTATCGTTTTTCATCAGAAAATTGATTTTTTGCACTCTACCAAAAATTATTCAAAATGTCATTTGGATCGGGCCTCATGTTGAATAACCACGTTTTAAACCCTCACAGTAACCAAAATTGCCATTTTTACAGAGTTTTGCTTACTTAAATCTTCAATTTTGACCAATTTCAGGCACAGAAATGACTTTAAACACACTTATTTTAGTTGAAAAAGTAATAAATCACATCCAACCATCATTTAAAGTCAAAAGATTAAATGTTAAAATTTCATCAATATTGACCATTTTTTCAACGTTCGACTGGTCCGGGGTCATCGTTTTTCATCAGAAAATTGATTTTTTGGACTCTACCAAAAATGATTCAAAATGTCATTTGGATCAGGCCTCATGTTGAATAACCACTTTTTAAACCCTCACAGTGACCAAAATTGCCATTTTTACAGAGTTTTGCTTACTCAAAATCTTCCAATTTTGACCAATTTCAGGCACAGAAATGACTTTAAACACACTTATTTTAGTTGAAAAAGTAATAACTCACATCCAACCGTCATTTAAAGTCAAAAGATTAAATGTTAAAATTTCATCAATATTGACCATTTTTTCAACGTTCGACTGGTCCGGGGTCATCGTTTTTCATCAGAAAATGGATTTTTTGGACTCTACCAAAAATGATTCAAAATGTCATTTGGATCGGGCCTCATGTTGAATAACCACTTTTTAAACCCTCACAGTGACCAAAATTGCCATTTTTACAGAGTTTTGCTTACTCAAAATCTTCAATTTTGACCAATTTCATGCACAGAAATGGCTTTAAACACACTTATTTTAGTTGAAAAAGTAATAATTCACATTCAACCGTCTTTTAAAGTCAAAAGATTAAATGTTAAAATTTCATCAATATTGACCATTTTTTCAACGTTCGACTGGTCCGGGGTCATCGATTATCAGAAAATTGATTTTTTGGACTCTACCAAAAATGATTCAAAATGTCATTTGGATCGGGCCTCATGTTGAATAACCACTTTTTAAACCCTCACAGTGACCAAAATTGCCATTTTTACAGAGTTTTGCTTATTCAAAATCTTCAATTTTGACCAATTTCAGGCACAGAAATGACTTTAAACACTTATTTTAGTTGAAAAAGTAATAACTCACATCCAACCGTCATTTAAAGTCAAAAGATTAAATGTTAAAATTTCATCAATGTTGACCATTTTTGGAACGTTCGACTAGTCCAGGGTCATCGTTTTTCATCAGAAAATGGATTTTTTGGACTCTACCAAAAATGATTCAAAATGTCATTTGGATCGGGCCTCATGTTGAATAACCACTTTTTAAACCCTCACAGTGACCAAAATTGCAATTTTTACAGAGTTTTGCTTAATCAAAAGCTTCAATTTTGACCAATTTCAGGCACAGAAATGACTTCAAACACACTTATTTTCGTTGAAAATGTAATAATTCACATCCAACCGTCATTTAAAGTCAAAGATTAAATGTTAAAATTTCATCAATATTGAACATTTTTTGAACTTTCGACAGGTCCTGGGTCATCGTTTTTCATCATAAAATTGATTTTTTGGAGTCTATCAAAAATGATTCAAAATGTCATTTGGATCGGGCCCCATGTTGAATACCCACTTTTTAAACCCTCACAGTGACCAAAATTGCCATTTTTACAGAGTTTTGCTTACTCAAAAGCTTCAATTTTGACCAATTTCAGGCACAGAAATGACTTTAAACACACTTATTTTAGTTGAAAAAGTAATAATTCACATCCAACCGTCATTTAAAGTCAAAAGATTAAATGTTAAAATTTCATCAATATTGACCATTTTTTCAACGTTCGACTGGTCCAGGGTCATCGTTTTTCATCAGAAAATTGATTTTTTGCACTCTACCAAAAATGAGTCAAAATGTCAATTGGATCGGGCCTCATGTTGAATAACCACTTTTTAAACCCTCACAGTGACCAAAATTGCCATTTTTACAGAGGTTTGCTTATTCAAAATCTTTAATTTTGGCCAATTTCAGGCACAGAAATGACTTTAAACACACTTATTTTAGTTGAAAAAGTAATAACTCACATCCAACCGTCATTTAAAGTCAAAAGATTAAATGTTAAAATTTCATCAATATTGACCATTTTTTCAACGTTCGACTGGTCCGGGGTTATCGTTTTTCATCAGAAAATTGATTTTTTTGCACTCTACCAAAAATTATTCAAAATGTCATTTGGATCGGGCCTCATGTTGAATAACCACTTTTTAAACCCTCACAGTAACCAAAATTGCCATTTTTACAGAGTTTTGCTTACTTAAATCTTCAATTTTGACCAATTTCAGGCACAGAAATGACTTTAAACACACTTATATTAGTTGGAAACGTAATAAATCACATCCAACCATCATTTAAAGTCAAAAGATTAAATGTTAAAATTTCATCAATATTGACCATTTTTTCAACGTTCGACTGGTCCGGGGTCATCGTTTTTCATCAGAAAATTGATTTTGGACTCTACCAAAAATGATTCAAAATGTCATTTGGATCAGGCCTCATGTTGAATAACCACTTTTTAAACCCTCACAGTGACCAAAATTGCCATTTTTACAGAGTTTTGCTTACTCAAAATCTTCCAATTTTGACCAATTTCAGGCACAGAAATGACTTTAAACACACTTATTTTAGTTGAAAAAGTAATAACTCACATCCAACCGTCATTTAAAGTCAAAAGATTAAATGTTAAAATTTCATCAATATTGACAATTTTTTCAACGTTCGACTGGTCCGGGGTCATCGTTTTTCATCAGAAAATGGATTTTTTGGACTCTACCAAAAATGATTCAAAATGTCATTTGGATCGGGCCTCATGTTGAATAACCACTTTTTAAACCCTCACAGTGACCAAAATTGCCATTTTTACAGAGTTTTGCTTACTCAAAATCTTCAATTTTGACCAATTTCATGCACAGAAATGGCTTTAAACACACTTATTTTAGTTGAAAAAGTAATAATTCACATTCAACCGTCTTTTAAAGTCAAAAGATTAAATGTTAAAATTTCATCAATATTGACCATTTTTTCAACGTTCGACTGGTCCGGGGTCATCGATTATCAGAAAATTGATTTTTTGGACTCTACCAAAAATGATTCAAAATGTCATTTGGATCGGGCCTCATGTTGAATAACCACTTTTTAAACCCTCACAGTGACCAAAATTGCCATTTTTACAGAGTTTTGCTTATTCAAAATCTTCAATTTTGACCAATTTCAGGCACAGAAATGACTTTAAACACTTATTTTAGTTGAAAAAGTAATAACTCACATCCAACCGTCATTTAAAGTCAAAAGATTAAATGTTAAAATTTCATCAATATTGACCATTTTTGGAACGTTCGACTAGTCCAGGGTCATCGTTTTTCATCAGAAAATTGATTTTTTGGACTCTACCAAAAATGATTCAAAATGTCATTTGGATCGGGCCTCATGTTGAATAACCACTTTTTAAACCCTCACAGTGACCAAAATTGCAATTTTTACAGAGTTTTGCTTAATCAAAAGCTTCAATTTTGACCAATTTCAGGCACAGAAATGACTTCAAACACACTTATTTTCGTTGAAAATGTAATAATTCACATCCAACCGTCATTTAAAGTCAAAGATTAAATGTTAAAATTTCATCAATATTGAACATTTTTTGAACTTTCGACAGGTCCTGGGTCATCGTTTTTCATCATAAAATTGATTTTTTGGAGTCTATCAAAAATGATTCAAAATGTCATTTGGATCGGGCCCCATGTTGAATACCCACTTTTTAAACCCTCACAGTGACCAAAATTGCCATTTTTACAGAGTTTTGCTTACTCAAAAGCTTCAATTTTGACCAATTTCAGGCACAGAAATGACTTTAAACACACTTATTTTAGTTGAAAAAGTAATAATTCACATCCAACCGTCATTTAAAGTCAAAAGATTAAATGTTAAAATTTCATCAATATTGACCATTTTTTCAACGTTCGACTGGTCCAGGGTCATCGTTTTTCATCAGAAAATTGATTTTTTGCACTCTACCAAAAATGATTCAAAATGTCAATTGGATCGGGCCTCATGTTGACTAACCACTTTTTAAACCCTCACAGTGACCAACATTGCCATTTTTACAGAGTTTTGCTTACTTAAATCTTCAATTTTGACCAATTTCAGGCACAGAAATGACTTTAAACACACTTATTTTAGTTGAAAAAGTAATAAATCACATCCAACCATCATTTAAAGTCAAAAGATTAAATGTTAAAATTTCATCAATATTGACCATTTTTTCAACGTTCGACTGGTCCGGGGTCATCGTTTTTCATCAGAAAATTGATTTTTTGGACTCTACCAAAAATGATTCAAAATGTCATTTGGATCAGGCCTCATGTTGAATAACCACTTTTTAAACCCTCACAGTGACCAAAATTGCCATTTTTACAGAGTTTTGCTTACTCAAAATCTTCCAATTTTGACCAATTTCAGGCACAGAAATGACTTTAAACACACTTATTTTAGTTGAAAAAGTAATAACTGACATCCAACCGTCATTTAAAGTCAAAAGATTAAATGTTAAAATTTCATCAATATTGACCATTTTTTCAACGTTCGACTGGTCCGGGGTCATCGTTTTTCATCAGAAAATTGATTTTGGACTCTACCAAAAATGATTCAAAATGTCATTTGGATCAGGCCTCATGTTGAATAACCACTTTTTAAACCCTCACAGTGACCAAAATTGCCATTTTTACAGAGTTTTGCTTACTCAAAATCTTCCAATTTTGACCAATTTCAGGCACAGAAATGACTTTAAACACACTTATTTTAGTTGAAAAAGTAATAACTCACATCCAACCGTCATTTAAAGTCAAAAGATTAAATGTTAAAATTTCATCAATATTGACCATTTTTTCAACGTTCGACTGGTCCGGGGTTATCGTTTTTCATCAGAAAATTGATTTTTTGCACTCTACCAAAAATTATTCAAAATGTCATTTGGATCGGGCCTCATGTTGAATAACCACGTTTTAAACCCTCACAGTAACCAAAATTGCCATTTTTACAGAGTTTTGCTTACTTAAATCTTCAATTTTGACCAATTTCAGGCACAGAAATGACTTTAAACACACTTATTTTAGTTGAAAAAGTAATAAATCACATCCAACCATCATTTAAAGTCAAAAGATTAAATGTTAAAATTTCATCAATATTGACCATTTTTTCAACGTTCGACTGGTCCGGGGTCATCGTTTTTCATCAGAAAATTGATTTTTTGGACTCTACCAAAAATGATTCAAAATGTCATTTGGATCAGGCCTCATGTTGAATAACCACTTTTTAAACCCTCACAGTGACCAAAATTGCCATTTTTACAGAGTTTTGCTTACTCAAAATCTTCCAATTTTGACCAATTTCAGGCACAGAAATGACTTTAAACACACTTATTTTAGTTGAAAAAGTAATAATTCACATTCAACCGTCTTTTAAAGTCAAAAGATTAAATGTTAAAATTTCATCAATATTGACCATTTTTTCAACGTTCGACTGGTCCGGGGTCATCGATTATCAGAAAATTGATTTTTTGGACTCTACCAAAAATGATTCAAAATGTCATTTGGATCGGGCCTCATGTTGAATAACCACTTTTTAAACCCTCACAGTGACCAAAATTGCCATTTTTACAGAGTTTTGCTTATTCAAAATCTTCAATTTTGACCAATTTCAGGCACAGAAATGACTTTAAACACTTATTTTAGTTGAAAAAGTAATAACTCACATCCAACCGTCATTTAAAGTCAAAAGATTAAATGTTAAAATTTCATCAATATTGACCATTTTTGGAACGTTCGACTAGTCCAGGGTCATCGTTTTTCATCAGAAAATTGATTTTTTGGACTCTACCAAAAATGATTCAAAATGTCATTTGGATCGGGCCTCATGTTGAATAACCACTTTTTAAACCCTCACAGTGACCAAAATTGCAATTTTTACAGAGTTTTGCTTAATCAAAAGCTTCAATTTTGACCAATTTCAGGCACAGAAATGACTTCAAACACACTTATTTTCGTTGAAAATGTAATAATTCACATCCAACCGTCATTTAAAGTCAAAGATTAAATGTTAAAATTTCATCAATATTGAACATTTTTTGAACTTTCGACAGGTCCTGGGTCATCGTTTTTCATCATAAAATTGATTTTTTGGAGTCTATCAAAAATGATTCAAAATGTCATTTGGATCGGGCCCCATGTTGAATACCCACTTTTTAAACCCTCACAGTGACCAAAATTGCCATTTTTACAGAGTTTTGCTTACTCAAAAGCTTCAATTTTGACCAATTTCAGGCACAGAAATGACTTTAAACACACTTATTTTAGTTGAAAAAGTAATAATTCACATCCAACCGTCATTTAAAGTCAAAAGATTAAATGTTAAAATTTCATCAATATTGACCATTTTTTCAACGTTCGACTGGTCCAGGGTCATCGTTTTTCATCAGAAAATTGATTTTTTGCACTCTACCAAAAATGATTCAAAATGTCAATTGGATCGGGCCTCATGTTGAATAACCACTTTTTAAACCCTCACAGTGACCAAAATTGCCATTTTTACAGAGGTTTGCTTATTCAAAATCTTCAATTTTGGCCAATTTCAGGCACAGAAATGACTTTAAACACACTTATTTTAGTTGAAAAAGTAATAACTCACATCCAACCGTCATTTAAAGTCAAAAGATTAAATGTTAAAATTTCATCAATATTGACCATTTTTTCAACGTTCGACTGGTCCGGGGTTATCGTTTTTCATCAGAAAATTGATTTTTTGCACTCTACCAAAAATTATTCAAAATGTCATTTGGATCGGGCCTCATGTTGAATAACCACGTTTTAAACCCTCACAGTAACCAAAATTGCCATTTTTACAGAGTTTTGCTTACTTAAATCTTCAATTTTGACCAATTTCAGGCACAGAAATGACTTTAAACACACTTATTTTAGTTGAAAAAGTAATAAATCACATCCAACCATCATTTAAAGTCAAAAGATTAAATGTTAAAATGTCATCAATATTGACCATTTTTTCAACGTTCGACTGGTCCGGGGTCATCGTTTTTCATCAGAAAATTGATTTTTTGGACTCTACCAAAAATGATTCAAAATGTCATTTGGATCAGGCCTCATGTTGAATAACCACTTTTTAAACCCTCACAGTGACCAAAATTGCCATTATTACAGAGTTTTGCTTACTCAAAATCTTCCAATTTTGACCAATTTCAGGCACAGAAATGACTTTAAACACACTTATTTTAGTTGAAAAAGTAATAACTCACATCCAACCGTCATTTAAAGTCAAAAGATTAAATGTTAAAATTTCATCAATATTGACCATTTTTTCAACGTTCGACTGGTCCGGGGTCATCGTTTTTCATCAGAAAATTGATTTTTTGGACTCTACCAAAAATGATTCAAAATGTCATTTGGATCGGGCCTCATGTTGAATAACCACTTTTTAAACCCTCACAGTGACCAAAATTGCCATTTTTACAGAGTTTTGCTTACTCAAAATCTTCAATTTTGACCAATTTCATGCACAGAAATGGCTTTAAACACACTTATTTTAGTTGAAAAAGTAATAATTCACATTCAACCGTCTTTTAAAGTCAAAAGATTAAATGTTAAAATTTCATCAATATTGACCATTTTTTCAACGTTCGACTGGTCCGGGGTCATCGATTATCAGAAAATTGATTTTTTGGACTCTACCAAAAATGATTCAAAATGTCATTTGGATCGGGCCTCATGTTGAATAACCACTTTTTAAACCCTCACAGTGACCAAAATTGCCATTTTTACAGAGTTTTGCTTATTCAAAATCTTCAATTTTGACCAATTTCAGGCACAGAAATGACTTTAAACACTTATTTTAGTTGAAAAAGTAATAACTCACATCCAACCGTCATTTAAAGTCAAAAGATTAAATGTTAAAATTTCATCAATATTGACCATTTTTGGAACGTTCGACTAGTCCAGGGTCATCGTTTTTCATCAGAAAATTGATTTTTTGGACTCTACCAAAAATGATTCAAAATGTCATTTGGATCGGGCCTCATGTTGAATAACCACTTTTTAAACCCTCACAGTGACCAAAATTGCAATTTTTACAGAGTTTTGCTTAATCAAAAGCTTCAATTTTGACCAATTTCAGGCACAGAAATGACTTCAAACACACTTATTTTCGTTGAAAATGTAATAATTCACATCCAACCGTCATTTAAAGTCAAAGATTAAATGTTAAAATTTCATCAATATTGAACATTTTTTGAACTTTCGACAGGTCCTGGGTCATCGTTTTTCATCATAAAATTGATTTTTTGGAGTCTATCAAAAATGATTCAAAATGTCATTTGGATCGGGCCCCATGTTGAATACCCACTTTTTAAACCCTCACAGTGACCAAAATTGCCATTTTTACAGAGTTTTGCTTACTCAAAAGCTTCAATTTTGACCAATTTCAGGCACAGAAATGACTTTAAACACACTTATTTTAGTTGAAAAAGTAATAATTCACATCCAACCGTCATTTAAAGTCAAAAGATTAAATGTTAAAATTTCATCAATATTGACCATTTTTTCAACGTTCGACTGGTCCAGGGTCATCGTTTTTCATCAGAAAATTGATTTTTTGCACTCTACCAAAAATGATTCAAAATGTCAATTGGATCGGGCCTCATGTTGAATAACCACTTTTTAAACCCTCACAGTGACCAAAATTGCCATTTTTACAGAGGTTTGCTTATTCAAAATCTTCAATTTTGGCCAATTTCAGGCACAGAAATGACTTTAAACACTTATTTTAGTTGAAAAAGTAATAACTCACATCCAACCGTCATTTAAAGTCAAAAGATTAAATGTTAAAATTTCATCAATATTGACCATTTTTGGAACGTTCGACTGGTCCGGGGTCATCGTTTTTCATCAGAAAATTGATTTTTTGGATTCTACCAAAAATGATTCAAAATGTCAATTGGATCATGCCTCATGTTGAATAACCACTTTTTAAACCCTCACAGTGACCAAAATTGCCATTTTTACAGAGTTTTGCTTATTCAAAAGCTTCAATTTTGACCAATTTCAGGCACAGAAATGACTTTAAACACACTTATTTTAGTTGAAAAAGTAATAAATCACATCCAACCGTCATTTAAATTCAAAAGATTAAATGTTTAAATTTCATCAATATTGACCATTTTTTCAACGTTCGACTGGTCCGGGGTCATCGTTTTTCATCAGAAAATGGATTTTTTGGACTCTACCAAAAATGATTCAAAATGTCATTTGGATCGGGCCTCATTTTGAATAACCACTTTTTAAACCCTCACAGTGACCAAAATTGCCATTTTTACAGAGTTTTGCTTACTCAAAATCTTCAATTTTGACCAATTTAGGCACAGAAATGACTTTAAACACACTTATTTTAGTTGAAAAAGTAATAAATCACATCCAACCGTCATTTAAATTCAAAAGATTAAATGTTTAAATTTCATCAATATTGACCATTTTTTCAACGTTCGACTGGTCCGGGGTCATCGTTTTTCATCAGAAAATGGATTTTTTGGACTATACCAAAAATGATTCAAAATGTCATTTGGATCGGGCCTCATGTTGAATAACCACTTTTTAAACCCTCACAGTGACCAAAATTGCCATTTTTACAGAGTTTTGCTTACTCAAAAGCTTCAAATTTTACCAATTTCAGGCACAGAAATGACTTTAAACACACTTATTTTAGTTGAAAAAGTAATAAATCACATCGAACCGTCATTTAAAGTCAAAAGATTAAATGTTAAAATTTCATCAATATTGACCATTTTTTCAACGTTCGACTGGTCCGGGGTCATCGTTTTTCATCAGAAAATTGATTTTGGACTCTACCAAAAATTATTCAAAATGTCATTTGGATCGGGCCTCATGTTGAATAACCACGTTTTAAACCCTCACAGTAACCAAAATTGCCATTTTTACAGAGTTTTGCTTACTTAAATCTTCAATTTTGACCAATTTCAGGCACAGAAATGACTTTAAACACACTTATTTTAGTTGAAAAAGTAATAACTCACATCCAACCGTCATTTAAAGTCAAAAGATTAAATGTTAAAATTTCATCAATATTGACCATTTTTTCAACGTTCGACTGGTCCGGGGTCATCGTTTTTCATCAGAAAATGGATTTTTGGGACTCTACCAAAAATGATTCAAAATGTCATTTGGATCGGGCCTCATGTTGAATAACCACTTTTTAAACCCTCACAGTGACCAAAATTGCCATTTTTACAGAGTTTTGCTTACTCAAAAGCTTCAAATTTTACCAATTTCAGGCACAGAAATGACTTTAAACACACTTATTTTAGTTGAAAAAGTAATAAATCACATCCAACCGTCATTTAAAGTCAAAAGATTAAATGTTAAAATTTCATCAATATTGACCATTTTTTCAACGTTCGACTGGTCCGGGGTCATCGTTTTTCATCAGAAAATTGATTTTGGACTCTACCAAAAATGATTCAAAAATCATTTGGATCAGGCCTCATGTTGACTAACCACTTTTTAAACCCTCACAGTGACCAACATTGCCATTTTTACAGAGTTTTGCTTACTTAAATCTTCAATTTTGACCAATTTCAGGCACAGAAATGACTTTAAACACACTTATTTTAGTTGAAAAAGTAATAAATCACATCCAACCATCATTTAAAGTCAAAAGATTAAATGTTAAAATTTCATCAATATTGACCATTTTTTCAACGTTCGACTGGTCCGGGGTCATCGTTTTTCATCAGAAAATTGATTTTTTGGACTCTACCAAAAATGATTCAAAATGTCATTTGGATCAGGCCTCATGTTGAATAACCACTTTTTAAACCCTCACAGTGACCAAAATTGCCATTTTTACAGAGTTTTGCTTACTCAAAATCTTCCAATTTTGACCAATTTCAGGCACAGAAATGACTTTAAACACACTTATTTTAGTTGAAAAAGTAATAACTCACATCCAACCGTCATTTAAAGTCAAAAGATTAAATGTTAAAATTTCATCAATATTGACCATTTTTTCAACGTTCGACTGGTCCGGGGTCATCGTTTTTCATCAGAAAATGGATTTTTTGGACTCTACCAAAAATGATTCAAAATGTCATTTGGATCGGGCCTCATGTTGAATAACCACTTTTTAAACCCTCACAGTGACCAAAATTGCCATTTTTACAGAGTTTTGCTTACTCAAAAGCTTCAAATTCGACCAATTTCAGGCACAGAAATGACTTTAAACACACTTATTTTAGTTGAAAAAGTAATAATTCACATCCAACCATCATTTAAAGTCAAAAGATTAAATGTTAAAATTTCATCAATATTGACCATTTTTTCAACGTTCGACTGGTCCGGGGTCATCGTTTTTCATCAGAAAATGGATTTTTTGGACTCTACCAAAAATGATTCAAAATGTCATTTGGATCAGGCCTCATGTTGAATAACCACTTTTTAAACCCTCACAGTGACCAAAATTGCCATTTTTACAGAGTTTTGCTTACTCAAAATCTTCCAATTTTGACCAATTTCAGGCACAGAAATGACTTTAAACACACTTATTTTAGTTGAAAAAGTAATAACTCACATCCAACCGTCATTTAAAGTCAAAAGATTAAATGTTAAAATTTCATCAATATTGACCATTTTTTCAACGTTCGACTGGTCCGGGGTTATCGTTTTTCATCAGAAATTTGATTTTTTGCACTCTACCAAAAATTATTCAAAATGTCATTTGGATCGGGCCTCATGTTGAATAACCACGTTTTAAACCCTCACAGTAACCAAAATTGCCATTTTTACAGAGTTTTGCTTACTTAAATCTTCAATTTTGACCAATTTCAGGCACAGAAATGACTTTAAACACACTTATTTTAGTTGAAAAAGTAATAACTCACATCCAACCTTCATTTAAAGTCAAAAGATTAAATGTTAAAATTTCATCAATATTGACCATTTTTTCAACGTTCGACTGGTCCGGGGTCATCGTTTTTCATCAGAAAATGGATTTTTGGGACTCTACCAAAAATGATTCAAAATGTCATTTGGATCGGGCCTCATGTTGAATAACCACTTTTTAAACCCTCACAGTCACCAAAATTGCCATTTTTACAGAGTTTTGCTTACTCAAAAGCTTCAAATTTTACCAATTTCAGGCACAGAAATGACTTTAAACACACTTATTTTAGTTGAAAAAGTAATAAATCACATCCAACCGTCATTTAAAGTCAAAAGATTAAATGTTAAAATTTCATCAATATTGACCATTTTTTCAACGTTCGACTGGTCCGGGGTTATCGTTTTTCATCAGAAAATTGATTTTTTGCACTCTACCAAAAATTATTCAAAATGTCATTTGGATCGGGCCTCATGTTGAATAACCACGTTTTAAACCCTCACAGTAACCAAAATTGCCATTTTTACAGAGTTTTGCTTACTTAAATCTTCAATTTTGACCAATTTCAGGCACAGAAATGACTTTAAACACACTTATTTTAGTTGAAAAAGTAATAAATCACATCCAACCATCATTTAAAGTCAAAAGATTAAATGTTAAAATTTTATCAATATTGACCATTTTTTCAACGTTCGACTGGTCCGGGGTCATCGTTTTTCATCAGAAAATTGATTTTTTGGACTCTACCAAAAATGATTCAAAATGTCATTTGGATCAGGCCTCATGTTGAATAACCACTTTTTAAACCCTCACAGTGACCAAAATTGCCATTTTTACAGAGTTTTGCTTACTCAAAATCTTCCAATTTTGACCAATTTCAGGCACAGAAATGACTTTAAACACACTTATTTTAGTTGAAAAAGTAATAACTCACATCCAACCGTCATTTAAAGTCAAAAGATTAAATGTTAAAATTTCATCAATATTGACCATTTTTTCAACGTTCGACTGGTCCGGGGTCATCGTTTTTCATCAGAAAATTGATTTTTTGGACTCTACCAAAAATGATTCAAAATGTCATTTGGATCGGGCCTCATGTTGAATAACCACTTTTTAAACCCTCACAGTGACCAAAATTGCCATTTTTACAGAGTTTTGCTTACTCAAAATCTTCAATTTTGACCAATTTCATGCACAGAAATGGCTTTAAACACACTTATTTTAGTTGAAAAAGTAATAATTCACATTCAACCGTCTTTTAAAGTCAAAAGATTAAATGTTAAAATTTCATCAATATTGACCATTTTTTCAACGTTCGACTGGTCCGGGGTCATCGATTATCAGAAAATTGATTTTTTGGACTCTACCAAAAATGATTCAAAATGTCATTTGGATCGGGCCTCATGTTGAATAACCACTTTTTAAACCCTCACAGTGACCAAAATTGCCATTTTTACAGAGTTTTGCTTATTCAAAATCTTCAATTTTGACCAATTTCAGGCACAGAAATGACTTTAAACACTTATTTTAGTTGAAAAAGTAATAACTCACATCCAACCGTCATTTAAAGTCAAAAGATTAAATGTTAAAATTTCATCAATATTGACCATTTTTGGAACGTTCGACTAGTCCAGGGTCATCGTTTTTCATCAGAAAATTGATTTTTTGGATTCTACCAAAAATGATTCAAAATGTCATTTGGATCGGGCCTCATGTTGAATAACCACTTTTTAAACCCTCACAGTGACCAAAATTGCAATTTTTACAGAGTTTTGCTTAATCAAAAGCTTCAATTTTGACCAATTTCAGGCACAGAAATGACTTCAAACACACTTATTTTCGTTGAAAATGTAATAATTCACATCCAACCGTCATTTAAAGTCAAAGATTAAATGTTAAAATTTCATCAATATTGAACATTTTTTGAACTTTCGACAGGTCCTGGGTCATCGTTTTTCATCATAAAATTGATTTTTTGGAGTCTATCAAAAATGATTCAAAATGTCATTTGGATCGGGCCCCATGTTGAATACCCACTTTTTAAACCCTCACAGTGACCAAAATTGCCATTTTTACAGAGTTTTGCTTACTCAAAAGCTTCAATTTTGACCAATTTCAGGCACAGAAATGACTTTAAACACACTTATTTTCGTTGAAAATGTAATAATTCACATCCAACCGTCATTTAAAGTCAAAGATTAAATGTTAAAATTTCATCAATATTGAACATTTTTTGAACTTTCGACAGGTCCTGGGTCATCGTTTTTCATCATAAAATTGATTTTTTGGATTCTACCAAAAATGATTCAAAATGTCAATTGGATCATGCCTCATGTTGAATAACCACTTTTTAAACCCTCACAGTGACCAAAATTGCCATTTTTACAGAGTTTTGCTTATTCAAAATCTTCAATTTTGACCAATTTCAGGCACAGAAATGACTTTAAACACTTATTTTAGTTGAAAAAGTAATAACTCACATCCAACGGTCATTTAAAGTCAAAAGATTAAATGTTAAAATTTCATCAATATTGACCATTTTTGGAACGTTCGACTAGTCCAGGGTCATCGTTTTTCATCAGAAAATTGATTTTTTGGACTCTACCAAAAATGATTCAAAATGTCATTTGGATCGGGCCTCATGTTGAATAACCACTTTTTAAACCCTCACAGTGACCAAAATTGCAATTTTTACAGAGTTTTGCTTAATCAAAAGCTTCAATTTTGACCAATTTCAGGCACAGAAATGACTTCAAACACACTTATTTTAGTTGAAAATGTAATAATTCACATCCAACCGTCATTTAAAGTCAAAGATTAAATGTTAAAATTTCATCAATATTGAACATTTTTTGAACTTTCGACAGGTCCTGGGTCATCGTTTTTCATCATAAAATTGATTTTTTGGAGTCTATCAAAAATGATTCAAAATGTCATTTGGATCGGGCCCCATGTTGAATACCCACTTTTTAAACCCTCACAGTGACCAAAATTGCCATTTTTACAGAGTTTTGCTTACTCAAAAGCTTCAATTTTGACCAATTTCAGGCACAGAAATGACTTTAAACACACTTATTTTAGTTGAAAAAGTAATAATTCACATCCAACCGTCATTTAAAGTCAAAAGATTAAATGTTAAAATTTCATCAATATTGACCATTTTTTCAACGTTCGACTGGTCCAGGGTCATCGTTTTTCATCAGAAAATTGATTTTTTGGACTCTACCAAAAATGATTCAAAATGTCTATTGGATCGGGCCTCATGTTGAATAACCACTTTTTAAACCCTCACAGTGACCAAAATTGCCATTTTTACAGAGTTTTGCTTATTCAAAATCTTCAATTTTGGCCAATTTCAGGCACAGAAATGACTTTAAACACTTATTTTAGTTGAAAAAGTAATAACTCACATCCAACCGTCATTTAAAGTCAAAAGATTAAATGTTAAAATTTCATCAATATTGACCATTTTTGGAACGTTCGACTGGTCCGGGGTCAACGATTTTTCATCAGAAAATTGATTTTTTGGACTCTACCAAAAATTATTCAAAATGTCATTTGGATCGGGCCTCATATTGAATAACCACTTTGTAAACCCTCACAGTGACCAAAATTGCCATTTTTATAGAGTTTTGCTTACTCAAAAGCTTCAATTTTGACCAATTTCAGGCACAGAAATGACTTCAAACACACTTATTTTAGTTGAAAATGTAATAATTCACATCCAACCGTCATTTAAAGTCAAAGATTAAATGTTAAAATTTCATCAATATTGAACATTTTTTGAACTTTCGACAGGTCCTGGGTCATCGTTTTTCATCATAAAATTGATTTTTTGGAGTCTATCAAAAATGATTCAAAATGTCATTTGGATCGGGCCCCATGTTGAATACCCACTTTTTAAACCCTCACAGTGACCAAAATTGCCATTTTTACAGAGTTTTGCTTACTCAAAAGCTTCAATTTTGACCAATTTCAGGCACAGAAATGACTTTAAACACACTTATTTTAGTTGAAAAAGTAATAATTCACATCCAACCGTCATTTAAAGTCAAAAGATTAAATGTTAAAATTTCATCAATATTGACCATTTTTTCAACGTTCGACTGGTCCAGGGTCATCGTTTTTCATCAGAAAATTGATTTTTTGGACTCTACCAAAAATGATTCAAAATGTCTATTGGATCGGGCCTCATGTTGAATAACCACTTTTTAAACCCTCACAGTGACCAAAATTGCCATTTTTACAGAGTTTTGCTTATTCAAAATCTTCAATTTTGGCCAATTTCAGGCACAGAAATGACTTTAAACACTTATTTTAGTTGAAAAAGTAATAACTCACATCCAACCGTCATTTAAAGTCAAAAGATTAAATGTTAAAATTTCATCAATATTGACCATTTTTGGAACGTTCGACTGGTCCGGGGTCAACGATTTTTCATCAGAAAATTGATTTTTTGGACTCTACCAAAAATTATTCAAAATGTCATTTGGATCGGGCCTCATATTGAATAACCACTTTGTAAACCCTCACAGTGACCAAAATTGCCATTTTTATAGAGTTTTGCTTACTCAAAAGCTTCAATTTTGACCAATTTCAGGCACAGAAATGACTTTAAACACACTTATTTTAGTTGAAAAAGTAATAAATCACATCCAACCGTCATTTAAATTCAAAAGATTAAATGTTTAAATTTCATCAATATTGACCATTTTTTCAACGTTCGACTGGTCCGGGGGGGCCTCATATTGAATAACCACTTTGTAAACCCTCACAGTGACCAAAATTGCCATTTTTATAGAGTTTTGCTTACTCAAAAGCTTCAATTTTGACCAATTTCAGGCACAGAAATGACTTTAAACACACTTATTTTAGTTGAAAAAGTAATAAATCACATCCAACCGTCATTTAAATTCAAAAGATTAAATGTTTAAATTTCATCAATATTGACCATTTTTTTAACGTTCGACTGGTCCGGGGTCATCGTTTTTCATCAGAAAATGGATTTTTTGGACTCTACCAAAAATGATTCAAAATGTCATTTGGATCGGGCCTCATTTTGAATAACCACTTTTTAAACCCTCACAGTGACCAAAATTGCCATTTTTACAGAGTTTTGCTTACTCAAAATCTTCAATTTTGACCAATTTCAGGCACAGAAATGACTTTAAACACACTTATTTTAGTTGAAAAAGTAATAAATCACATCCAACCGTCATTTAAATTCAAAAGATTAAATGTTTAAATTTCATCAATATTGACCATTTTTTCAACGTTCGACTGGTCCGGGGTCATCGTTTTTCATCAGAAAATGGATTTTTTGGACTATACCAAAAATGATTCAAAATGTCATTTGGATCGGGCCTCATGTTGAATAACCACTTTTTAAACCCTCACAGTGACCAAAATTGCCATTTTTACAGAGTTTTGCTTACTCAAAAGCTTCAAATTTTACCAATTTCAGGCACAGAAATGACTTTAAACACACTTATTTTAGTTAAAAAAGTAATAAATCACATCGAACCGTCATTTAAAGTCAAAAGATTAAATGTTAAAATTTCATCAATATTGACCATTTTTTCAACGTTCGACTGGTCCGGGGTCATCGTTTTTCATCAGAAAATTGATTTTGGACTCTACCAAAAATGATTCAAAATGTCATTTGGATCAGGCCTCATGTTGAATAACCACTTTTTAAACCCTCACAGTGACCAAAATTGCCATTTTTACAGAGTTTTGCTTACTCAAAAGCTTCAAATTTTACCAATTTCAGGCACAGAAATGACTTTAAACACACTTATTTTAGTTGAAAAAGTAATAAATCACATCCAACCGTCATTTAAAGTCAAAAGATTAAATGTTAAAATTTCATCAATATTGACCATTTTTTCAACGTTCGACTGGTCCGGGGTCATCGTTTTTCATCAGAAAATTGATTTTGGACTCTACCAAAAATGATTCAAAATGTCATTTGGATCAGGCCTCATGTTGAATAACCACTTTTTAAACCCTCACAGTGACCAAAATTGCCATTTTTACAGAGTTTTGCTTACTCAAAATCTTCCAATTTTGACCAATTTCAGGCACAGAAATGACTTTAAATACACTTATTTTAGTTGAAAAAGTAATAACTCACATCCAACCGTCATTTAAAGTCAAAAGATTAAATGTTAAAATTTCATCAATATTGACCATTTTTTCAACGTTCGACTGGTCCGGGGTTATCGTTTTTCATCAGAAAATTGATTTTTTGCACTCTACCAAAAATATTCAAAATGTCATTTGGATCGGGCCTCATGTTGAATAACCACGTTTTAAACCCTCACAGTAACCAAAATTGCCATTTTTACAGAGTTTTGCTTACTTAAATCTTCAATTTTGACCAATTTCAGGCACATAAATGACTTTAAACACACTTATTTTAGTTGAAAAAGTAATAAATCACATCCAACCATCATTTAAAGTCAAAAGATTAAATGTTAAAATTTCATCAATATTGACCATTTTTTCAACGTTCGACTGGTCCGGGGTCATCGTTTTTCATCAGAAAATTGATTTTTTGGACTCTACCAAAAATGATTCAAAATGTCATTTGGATCAGGCCTCATGTTGAATAACCACTTTTTAAACCCTCACAGTGACCAAAATTGCCATTTTTACAGAGTTTTGCTTACTCAAAATCTTCCAATTTTGACCAATTTCAGGCACAGAAATGACTTTAAACACACTTATTTTAGTTGAAAAAGTAATAAATCACATCCAACCATCATTTAAAGTCAAAAGATTAAATGTTAAAATTTCATCAATATTGACCATTTTTTCAACGTTCGACTGGTCCGGGGTCATCGTTTTTCATCAGAAAATGGATTTTTTGGACTCTACCAAAAATGATTCAAAATGTCATTTGGATCGGGCCTCATGTTAAATAACCACTTTTTAAACCCTCACAGTGACCAAAATTGCCATTTTTACAGAGTTTTGCTTACTCAAAATCTTCAATTTTGACCAATTTCATGCACAGAAATGGCTTTAAACACACTTATTTTAGTTGAAAAAGTAATAATTCACATTCAACCGTCTTTTAAAGTCAAAAGATTAAATGTTAAAATTTCATCAATATTGACCATTTTTTCAACGTTCGACTGGTCCGGGGTCATCGATTATCAGAAAATTGATTTTTTGGACTCTACCAAAAATGATTCAAAATGTCATTTGGATCGGGCCTCATGTTGAATAACCACTTTTTAAACCCTCACAGTGACCAAAATTGCCATTTTTACAGAGTTTTGCTTATTCAAAATCTTCAATTTTGACCAATTTCAGGCACAGAAATGACTTTAAACACTTATTTTAGTTGAAAAAGTAATAACTCACATCCAACCGTCATTTAAAGTCAAAAGATTAAATGTTAAAATTTCATCAATATTGACCATTTTTTGAACGTTCGACTAGTCCAGGGTCATCGTTTTTCATTAGAAAATTGATTTTTTGGACTCTACCAAAAATGATTCAAAATGTCATTTGGATCGGGCCTCATGTTGAATAACCACTTTTTAAACCCTCACAGTGACCAAAATTGCCATTTTTACAGAGTTTTGCTTACTCAAAAGCTTCAATTTTGACCAATTTCAGGCACAGAAATGACTTTAAACACACTTATTTTAGTTGAAAAAGTAATAATTCACATCCAACCGTCATTTAAAGTCAAAGATTAAATGTTAAAATTTCATCAATATTGAACATTTTTTGAACTTTCGACAGGTCCTGGGTCATCGTTTTTCATCATAAAATTGATTTTTTGGAGTCTATCAAAAATGATTCAAAATGTCATTTGGATCGGGCCCCATGTTGAATACCCACTTTTTAAACCCTCACAGTGACCAAAATTGCCATTTTTACAGAGTTTTGCTTACTCAAAAGCTTCAATTTTGACCAATTTCAGGCACAGAAATGACTTTAAACACACTTATTTTAGTTGAAAAAGTAATAATTCACATCCAACCGTCATTTAAAGTCAAAAGATTAAATGTTAAAATTTCATCAATATTGACCATTTTTTCAACGTTCGACTGGTCCAGGGTCATCGTTTTTCATCAGAAAATTGATTTTTTGCACTCTACCAAAAATGATTCAAAATGTCAATTGGATCGGGCCTCATGTTGAATAACCACTTTTTAAACCCTCACAGTGACCAAAATTGCCATTTTTACAGAGTTTTGCTTATTCAAAATCTTCAATTTTGGCCAATTTCAGGCACAGAAATGACTTTAAACACACTTATTTTAGTTGAAAAAGTAATAACTCACATCCAACCGTCATTTAAAGTCAAAAGATTAAATGTTAAAATTTCATCAATATTGACCATTTTTTCAACGTTCGACTGGTCCGGGGTTATCGTTTTTCATCAGAAAATTGATTTTTTGCACTCTACCAAAAATTATTCAAAATGTCATTTGGATCGGGCCTCATGTTGAATAACCACGTTTTAAACCCTCACAGTAACCAAAATTGCCATTTTTACAGAGTTTTGCTTACTTAAATCTTCAATTTTGACCAATTTCAGGCACAGAAATGACTTTAAACACACTTATTTTAGTTGAAAAAGTAATAATTCACATCCAACCGTCATTTAAAGTCAAAAGATTAAATGTTAAAATTTCATCAATATTGACCATTTTTGGAACGTTCGACTGGTCCGGGGTCAACGATTTTTCATCAGAAAATTGATTTTTTGGACTCTACCAAAAATTATTCAAAATGTCATTTGGATCGGGCCTCATATTGAATAACCACTTTGTAAACCCTCACAGTGACCAAAATTGCCATTTTTATAGAGTTTTGCTTACTCAAAAGCTTCAATTTTGACCAATTTCAGGCACAGAAATGACTTTAAGCACACTTATTTTAGTTGAAAAAGTAATAAATCACATCCAACCGTCATTTAAATTCAAAAGATTAAATGTTTAAATTTCATCAATATTGACCATTTTTTCAACGTTCGACTGGTCCGGGGGGGCCTCATATTGAATAACCACTTTGTAAACCCTCACAGTGACCAAAATTGCCATTTTTATAGAGTTTTGCTTACTCAAAAGCTTCAATTTTGACCAATTTCAGGCACAGAAATGACTTTAAACACACTTATTTTAGTTGAAAAAGTAATAAATCACATCCAACCGTCATTTAAATTCAAAAGATTAAATGTTTAAATTTCATCAATATTGACCATTTTTTCAACGTTCGACTGGTCCGGGGTCATCGTTTTTCATCAGAAAATGGATTTTTTGGACTCTACCAAAAATGATTCAAAATGTCATTTGGATCGGGCCTCATTTTGAATAACCACTTTTTAAACCCTCACAGTGACCAAAATTGCCATTTTTACAGAGTTTTGCTTACTCAAAATCTTCAATTTTGACCAATTTCAGGCACAGAAATGACTTTAAACACACTTATTTTAGTTGAAAAAGTAATAAATCACATCCAACCGTCATTTAAATTCAAAAGATTAAATGTTTAAATTTCATCAATTTTGACCATTTTTTCAACGTTCGACTGGTCCGGGGTCATCGTTTTTCATCAGAAAATGGATTTTTTGGACTATACCAAAAATGATTCAAAATGTCATTTGGATCGGGCCTCATGTTGAATAACCACTTTTTAAACCCTCACAGTGACCAAAATTGCCATTTTTACAGAGTTTTGCTTACTCAAAAGCTTCAAATTTTACCAATTTCAGGCACAGAAATGACTTTAAACACACTTATTTTAGTTAAAAAAGTAATAAATCACATCGAACCGTCATTTAAAGTCAAAAGATTAAATGTTAAAATTTCATCAATATTGACCATTTTTTCAACGTTCGACTGGTCCGGGGTCATCGTTTTTCATCAGAAAATTGATTTTGGACTCTACCAAAAATGATTCAAAATGTCATTTGGATCAGGCCTCATGTTGAATAACCACTTTTTAAACCCTCACAGTGACCAAAATTGCCATTTTTACAGAGTTTTGCTTACTCAAAATCTTCCAATTTTGACCAATTTCAGGCACAGAAATGACTTTAAACACACATATTTTAGTTGAAAAAGTAATAACTCACATCCAACCGTCATTTAAAGTCAAAAGATTAAATGTTAAAATTTCATCAATATTGACCATTTTTTCAACGTTCGACTGGTCCGGGGTCATCGTTTTTCATCAGAAAATGGATTTTTGGGACTCTACCAAAAATGATTCAAAATGTCATTTGGATCGGGCCTCATGTTGAATAACCACTTTTTAAACCCTCACAGTGACCAAAATTGCCATTTTTACAGAGTTTTGCTTACTCAAAAGCTTCAAATTTTACCAATTTCAGGCACAGAAATGACTTTAAACACACTTATTTTAGTTGAAAAAGTAATAAATCACATCCAACCGTCATTTAAAGTCAAAAGATTAAATGTTAAAATTTCATCAATATTGACCATTTTTTCAACGTTCGACTGGTCCGGGGTCATCGTTTTTCATCAGAAAATTGATTTTGGACTCTACCAAAAATGATTCAAAATGTCATTTGGATCAGGCCTCATGTTGAATAACCACTTTTTAAACCCTCACAGTGACCAAAATTGCCATTTTTACAGAGTTTTGCTTACTCAAAATCTTCCAATTTTGACCAATTTCAGGCACAGAAATGACTTTAAATACACTTATTTTAGTTGAAAAAGTAATAACTCACATCCAACCGTCATTTAAAGTCAAAAGATTAAATGTTAAAATTTCATCAATATTGACCATTTTTTCAACGTTCGACTGGTCCGGGGTTATCGTTTTTCATCAGAAAATTGATTTTTTGCACTCTACCAAAAATTATTCAAAATGTCATTTGGATCGGGCCTCATGTTGAATAACCACGTTTTAAACCCTCACAGTAACCAAAATTGCCATTTTTACAGAGTTTTGCTTACTTAAATCTTCAATTTTGACCAATTTCAGGCACAGAAATGACTTTAAACACACTTATTTTAGTTGAAAAAGTAATAAATCACATCCAACCATCATTTAAAGTCAAAAGATTAAATGTTAAAATTTCATCAATATTGACCATTTTTTCAACGTTCGACTGGTCCGGGGTCATCGTTTTTCATCAGAAAATTGATTTTTTGGACTCTACCAAAAATGATTCAAAATGTCATTTGGATCAGGCCTCATGTTGAATAACCACTTTTTAAACCCTCACAGTGACCAAAATTGCCATTTTTACAGAGTTTTGCTTACTCAAAATCTTCCAATTTTGACCAATTTCAGGCACAGAAATGACTTTAAACACACTTATTTTAGTTGAAAAAGTAATAAATCACATCCAACCATCATTTAAAGTCAAAAGATTAAATGTTAAAATTTCATCAATATTGACCATTTTTTCAACGTTCGACTGGTCCGGGGTCATCGTTTTTCATCAGAAAATGGATTTTTTGGACTCTACCAAAAATGATTCAAAATGTCATTTGGATCGGGCCTCATGTTAAATAACCACTTTTTAAACCCTCACAGTGACCAAAATTGCCATTTTTACAGAGTTTTGCTTACTCAAAATCTTCAATTTTGACCAATTTCATGCACAGAAATGGCTTTAAACACACTTATTTTAGTTGAAAAAGTAATAATTCACATTCAACCGTCTTTTAAAGTCAAAAGATTAAATGTTAAAATTTCATCAATATTGACCATTTTTTCAACGTTCGACTGGTCCGGGGTCATCGATTATCAGAAAATTGATTTTTTGGACTCTACCAAAAATGATTCAAAATGTCATTTGGATCGGGCCTCATGTTGAATAACCACTTTTTAAACCCTCACAGTGACCAAAATTGCCATTTTTACAGAGTTTTGCTTATTCAAAATCTTCAATTTTGACCAATTTCAGGCACAGAAATGACTTTAAACACTTATTTTAGTTGAAAAAGTAATAACTCACATCCAACCGTCATTTAAAGTCAAAAGATTAAATGTTAAAATTTCATCAATATTGACCATTTTTTGAACGTTCGACTAGTCCAGGGTCATCGTTTTTCATTAGAAAATTGATTTTTTGGACTCTACCAAAAATGATTCAAAATGTCATTTGGATCGGGCCTCATGTTGAATAACCACTTTTTAAACCCTCACAGTGACCAAAATTGCCATTTTTACAGAGTTTTGCTTACTCAAAAGCTTCAATTTTGACCAATTTCAGGCACAGAAATGACTTTAAACACACTTATTTTAGTTGAAAAAGTAATAATTCACATCCAACCGTCATTTAAAGTCAAAGATTAAATGTTAAAATTTCATCAATATTGAACATTTTTTGAACTTTCGACTGGTCCTGGGTCATCGTTTTTCATCATAAAATTGATTTTTTGGAGTCTATCAAAAATGATTCAAAATGTCATTTGGATCGGGCCCCATGTTGAATACCCACTTTTTAAACCCTCACAGTGACCAAAATTGCCATTTTTACAGAGTTTTGCTTACTCAAAAGCTTCAATTTTGACCAATTTCAGGCACAGAAATGACTTTAAACACACTTATTTTAGTTGAAAAAGTAATAATTCACATCCAACCGTCATTTAAAGTCAAAAGATTAAATGTTAAAATTTCATCAATATTGACCATTTTTTCAACGTTCGACTGGTCCAGGGTCATCGTTTTTCATCAGAAAATTGATTTTTTGCACTCTACCAAAAATGATTCAAAATGTCAATTGGATCGGGCCTCATGTTGAATAACCACTTTTTAAACCCTCACAGTGACCAAAATTGCCATTTTTACAGAGTTTTGCTTATTCAAAATCTTCAATTTTGGCCAATTTCAGGCACAGAAATGACTTTAAACACACTTATTTTAGTTGAAAAAGTAATAACTCACATCCAACCGTCATTTAAAGTCAAAAGATTAAATGTTAAAATTTCATCAATATTGACCATTTTTTCAACGTTCGACTGGTCCGGGGTTATCGTTTTTCATCAGAAAATTGATTTTTTGCACTCTACCAAAAATTATTCAAAATGTCATTTGGATCGGGCCTCATGTTGAATAACCACGTTTTAAACCCTCACAGTAACCAAAATTGCCATTTTTACAGAGTTTTGCTTACTTAAATCTTCAATTTTGACCAATTTCAGGCACAGAAATGACTTTAAACACACTTATTTTAGTTGAAAAAGTAATAAATCACATCCAACCATCATTTAAAGTCAAAAGATTAAATGTTAAAATTTCATCAATATTGACCACTTTTTTCAACGTTCGACTGGTCCGGGGTCATCGTTTTTCATCAGAAAATTGATTTTTTGGACTCTACCAAAAATGATTCAAAATGTCATTTGGATCAGGCCTCATGTTGAATAACCACTTTTTAAACCCTCACAGTGACCAAAATTGCCATTTTTACAGAGTTTTGCTTACTCAAAATCTTCCAATTTTGACCAATTTCAGGCACAGAAATGACTTTAAACACACTTATTTTAGTTGAAAAAGTAATAACTCACATCCAACCGTCATTTAAAGTCAAAAGATTAAATGTTAAAATTTCATCAATATTGACCATTTTTTCAACGTTCGACTGGTCCGGGGTCATCGATTATCAGAAAATTGATTTTTTGGACTCTACCAAAAATGATTCAAAATGTCATTTGGATCGGGCCTCATGTTGAATAACCACTTTTTAAACCCTCACAGTGACCAAAATTGCCATTTTTACAGAGTTTTGCTTATTCAAAATCTTCAATTTTGACCAATTTCAGGCACAGAAATGACTTTAAACACTTATTTTAGTTGAAAAAGTAATAACTCACATCCAACCGTCATTTAAAGTCAAAAGATTAAATGTTAAAATTTCATCAATATTGACCATTTTTGGAACGTTCGACTAGTCCAGGGTCATCGTTTTTCATCAGAAAATTGATTTTTTGGACTCTACCAAAAATGATTCAAAATGTCATTTGGATCGGGCCTCATGTTGAATAACCACTTTTTAAACCCTCACAGTGACCAAAATTGCAATTTTTACAGAGTTTTGCTTAATCAAAAGCTTCAATTTTGACCAATTTCAGGCACAGAAATGACTTCAAACACACTTATTTTCGTTGAAAATGTAATAATTCACATCCAACCGTCATTTAAAGTCAAAGATTAAATGTTAAAATTTCATCAATATTGAACATTTTTTGAACTTTCGACAGGTCCTGGGTCATCGTTTTTCATCATAAAATTGATTTTTTGGAGTCTATCAAAAATGATTCAAAATGTCATTTGGATCGGGCCCCATGTTGAATACCCACTTTTTAAACCCTCACAGTGACCAAAATTGCCATTTTTACAGAGTTTTGCTTACTCAAAAGCTTCAATTTTGACCAATTTCAGGCACAGAAATGACTTTAAACACACTTATTTTAGTTGAAAAAGTAATAATTCACATCCAACCGTCATTTAAAGTCAAAAGATTAAATGTTAAAATTTCATCAATATTGACCATTTTTTCAACGTTCGACTGGTCCAGGGTCATCGTTTTTCATCAGAAAATTGATTTTTTGCACTCTACCAAAAATGATTCAAAATGTCAATTGGATCGGGCCTCATGTTGAATAACCACTTTTTAAACCCTCACAGTGACCAAAATTGCCATTTTTACAGAGGTTTGCTTATTCGAAATCTTCAATTTTGGCCAATTTCAGGCACAGAAATGACTTTAAACACTTATTTTAGTTGAAAAAGTAATAACTCACATCCAACCGTCATTTAAAGTCAAAAGATTAAATGTTAAAATTTCATCAATATTGACCATTTTTGGAACGTTCGACTGGTCCGGGGTCATCGTTTTTCATCAGAAAATTGATTTTTTGGATTCTACCAAAAATGATTCAAAATGTCAATTGGATCATGCCTCATGTTGAATAACCACTTTTTAAACCCTCACAGTGACCAAAATTGCCATTTTTACAGAGTTTTGCTTATTCAAAAGCTTCAATTTTGACCAATTTCAGGCACAGAAATGACTTTAAACACACTTATTTTAGTTGAAAAAGTAATAAATCACATCCAACCGTCATTTAAATTCAAAAGATTAAATGTTTAAATTTCATCAATATTGACCATTTTTTCAACGTTCGACTGGTCCGGGGTCATCGTTTTTCATCAGAAAATGGATTTTTTGGACTCTACCAAAAATGATTCAAAATGTCATTTGGATCGGGCCTCATTTTGAATAACCACTTTTTAAACCCTCACAGTGACCAAAATTGCCATTTTTACAGAGTTTTGCTTACTCAAAATCTTCAATTTTGACCAATTTCAGGCACAGAAATGACTTTAAACACACTTATTTTAGTTGAAAAAGTAATAAATCACATCCAACCGTCATTTAAATTCAAAAGATTAAATGTTTAAATTTCATCAATATTGACCATTTTTTCAACGTTCGACTGGTCCGGGGTCATCGTTTTTCATCAGAAAATGGATTTTTTGGACTATACCAAAAATGATTCAAAATGTCATTTGGATCGGGCCTCATGTTGAATAACCACTTTTTAAACCCTCACAGTGACCAAAATTGCCATTTTTACAGAGTTTTGCTTACTCAAAAGCTTCAAATTATACCAATTTCAGGCACAGAAATGACTTTAAACACACTTATTTTAGTTGAAAAAGTAATAAATCACATCGAACCGTCATTTAAAGTCAAAAGATTAAATGTTAAAATTTCATCAATATTGACCATTTTTTCAACGTTCGACTGGTCCGGGGTCATCGTTTTTCATCAGAAAATTGATTTTGGACTCTACCAAAAATTATTCAAAATGTCATTTGGATCGGGCCTCATGTTGAATAACCACGTTTTAAACCCTCACAGTAACCAAAATTGCCATTTTTACAGAGTTTTGCTTACTTAAATCTTCAATTTTGACCAATTTCAGGCACAGAAATGACTTTAAACACACTTATTTTAGTTGAAAAAGTAATAACTCACATCCAACCGTCATTTAAAGTCAAAAGATTAAATGTTAAAATTTCATCAATATTGACCATTTTTTCAACGTTCGACTGGTCCGGGGTCATCGTTTTTCATCAGAAAATGGATTTTTGGGACTCTACCAAAAATGATTCAAAATGTCATTTGGATCGGGCCTCATGTTGAATAACCACTTTTTAAACCCTCACAGTGACCAAAATTGCCATTTTTACAGAGTTTTGCTTACTCAAAAGCTTCAAATTTTACCAATTTCAGGCACAGAAATGACTTTAAACACACTTATTTTAGTTGAAAAAGTAATAAATCACATCCAACCGTCATTTAAAGTCAAAAGATTAAATGTTAAAATTTCATCAATATTGACCATTTTTTCAACGTTCGACTGGTCCGGGGTCATCGTTTTTCATCAGAAAATTGATTTTGGACTCTACCAAAAATGATTCAAAAATCATTCGGATCAGGCCTCATGTTGACTAACCACTTTTTAAACCCTCACAGTGACCAACATTGCCATTTTTACAGAGTTTTGCTTACTCAAAATCTTCCAATTTTGACCAATTTCAGGCACAGAAATGACTTTAAACACACTTATTTTAGTTGAAAAAGTAATAACTCACATCCAACCGTCATTTAAAGTCAAAAGATTAAATGTTAAAATTTCATCAATATTGACCATTTTTTCAACGTTCGACTGGTCCGGGGTTATCGTTTTTCATCAGAAAATTGATTTTTTGCACTCTACCAAAAATTATTCAAAATGTCATTTGGATCGGGCCTCATGTTGAATAACCACGTTTTAAACCCTCACAGTAACCAAAATTGCCATTTTTACAGAGTTTTGCTTACTTAAATCTTCAATTTTGACCAATTTCAGGCACAGAAATGACTTTAAACACACTTATTTTAGTTGAAAAAGTAATAAATCACATCCAACCATCATTTAAAGTCAAAAGATTAAATGTTAAAATTTCATCAATATTGACCATTTTTTCAACGTTCGACTGGTCCGGGGTCATCGTTTTTCATCAGAAAATTGATTTTTTGGACTCTACCAAAAATGATTCAAAATGTCATTTGGATCAGGCCTCATGTTGAATAACCACTTTTTAAACCCTCACAGTGACCAAAATTGCCATTTTTACAGAGTTTTGCTTACTCAAAATCTTCCAATTTTGACCAATTTCAGGCACAGAAATGACTTTAAACACACTTATTTTAGTTGAAAAAGTAATAATTCACATCCAACCATCATTTAAAGTCAAAAGATTAAATGTTAAAATTTCATCAATATTGACCATTTTTTCAACGTTCGACTGGTCCGGGGTCATCGTTTTTCATCAGAAAATGGATTTTTTGGACTCTACCAAAAATGATTCAAAATGTCATTTGGATCAGGCCTCATGTTGAATAACCACTTTTTAAACCCTCACAGTGACCAAAATTGCCATTTTTACAGAGTTTTGCTTACTCAAAATCTTCCAATTTTGACCAATTTCAGGCACAGAAATGACTTTAAACACACTTATTTTAGTTGAAAAAGTAATAACTCACATCCAACCGTCATTTAAAGTCAAAAGATTAAATGTTAAAATTTCATCAATATTGACCATTTTTTCAACGTTCGACTGGTCCGGGGTTATCGTTTTTCATCAGAAATTTGATTTTTTGCACTCTACCCAAAATTATTCAAAATGTCATTTGGATCGGGCCTCATGTTGAATAACCACGTTTTAAACCCTCACAGTAACCAAAATTGCCATTTTTACAGAGTTTTGCTTATTCAAAATCTTCAATTTTGACCAATTTCAGGCACAGAAATGACTTTAAACACACTTATTTTAGTTGAAAAAGTAATAACTCACATCCAACCGTCATTTAAAGTCAAAAGATTAAATGTTAAAATTTCATCAATATTGACCATTTTTTCAACGTTCGACTGGTCCGGGGTCATCGTTTTTCATCAGAAAATGGATTTTTGGGACTCTACCAAAAATGATTCAAAATGTCATTTGGATCGGGCCTCATGTTGAATAACCACTTTTTAAACCCTCACAGTCACCAAAATTGCCATTTTTACAGAGTTTTGCTTACTCAAAAGCTTCAAATTTTACCAATTTCAGGCACAGAAATGACTTTAAACACACTTATTTTAGTTGAAAAAGTAATAAATCACATCCAACCGTCATTTAAAGTCAAAAGATTAAATGTTAAAATTTCATCAATATTGACCATTTTTTCAACGTTCGACTGGTCCGGGGTTATCGTTTTTCATCAGAAAATTGATTTTTTGCACTCTACCAAAAATTATTCAAAATGTCATTTGGATCGGGCCTCATGTTGAATAACCACGTTTTAAACCCTCACAGTAACCAAAATTGCCATTTTTACAGAGTTTTGCTTACTCAAAATCTTCAATTTTGACCAATTTCATGCACAGAAATGGCTTTAAACACACTTATTTTAGTTGAAAAAGTAATAATTCACATTCAACCGTCTTTTAAAGTCAAAAGATTAAATGTTAAAATTTCATCAATATTGACCATTTTTTCAACGTTCGACTGGTCCGGGGTCATCGATTATCAGAAAATTGATTTTTTGGACTCTACCAAAAATGATTCAAAATGTCATTTGGATCGGGCCTCATGTTGAATAACCACTTTTTAAACCCTCACAGTGACCAAAATTGCCATTTTTACAGAGTTTTGCTTATTCAAAATCTTCAATTTTGACCAATTTCAGGCACAGAAATGACTTTAAACACTTATTTTAGTTGAAAAAGTAATAACTCACATCCAACCGTCATTTAAAGTCAAAAGATTAAATGTTAAAATTTCATCAATATTGACCATTTTTGGAACGTTCGACTAGTCCAGGGTCATCGTTTTTCATCAGAAAATTGATTTTTTTGGACTCTACCAAAAATGATTCAAAATGTCATTTGGATCGGGCCTCATGTTGAATAACCACTTTTTAAACCCTCACAGTGACCAAAATTGCAATTTTTACAGAGTTTTGCTTAATCAAAAGCTTCAATTTTGACCAATTTCAGGCACAGAAATGACTTCAAACACACTTATTTTCGTTGAAAATGTAATAATTCACATCCAACCGTCATTTAAAGTCAAAGATTAAATGTTAAAATTTCATCAATATTGAACATTTTTTGAACTTTCGACAGGTCCTGGGTCATCGTTTTTCATCATAAAATTGATTTTTTGGAGTCTATCAAAAATGATTCAAAATGTCATTTGGATCGGGCCCCATGTTGAATACCCACTTTTTAAACCCTCACAGTGACCAAAATTGCCATTTTTACAGAGTTTTGCTTACTCAAAAGCTTCAATTTTGACCAATTTCAGGCACAGAAATGACTTTAAACACACTTATTTTAGTTGAAAAAGTAATAATTCACATCCAACCGTCATTTAAAGTCAAAAGATTAAATGTTAAAATTTCATCAATATTGACCATTTTTTCAACGTTCGACTGGTCCAGGGTCATCGTTTTTCATCAGAAAATTGATTTTTTGCACTCTACCAAAAATGATTCAAAATGTCAATTGGATCGGGCCTCATGTTGAATAACCACTTTTTAAACCCTCACAGTGACCAAAATTGCCATTTTTACAGAGGTTTGCTTATTCGAAATCTTCAATTTTGGCCAATTTCAGGCACAGAAATGACTTTAAACACTTATTTTAGTTGAAAAAGTAATAACTCACATCCAACCGTCATTTAAAGTCAAAAGATTAAATGTTAAAATTTCATCAATATTGACCATTTTTGGAACGTTCGACTGGTCCGGGGTCATCGTTTTTCATCAGAAAATTGATTTTTTGGATTCTACCAAAAATGATTCAAAATGTCAATTGGATCATGCCTCATGTTGAATAACCACTTTTTAAACCCTCACAGTGACCAAAATTGCCATTTTTACAGAGTTTTGCTTATTCAAAAGCTTCAATTTTGACCAATTTCAGGCACAGAAATGACTTTAAACACACTTATTTTAGTTGAAAAAGTAATAAATCACATCCAACCGTCATTTAAATTCAAAAGATTAAATGTTTAAATTTCATCAATATTGACCATTTTTTCAACGTTCGACTGGTCCGGGGTCATCGTTTTTCATCAGAAAATGGATTTTTTGGACTCTACCAAAAATGATTCAAAATGTCATTTGGATCGGGCCTCATTTTGAATAACCACTTTTTAAACCCTCACAGTGACCAAAATTGCCATTTTTACAGAGTTTTGCTTACTCAAAATCTTCAATTTTGACCAATTTCAGGCACAGAAATGACTTTAAACACACTTATTTTAGTTGAAAAAGTAATAAATCACATCCAACCGTCATTTAAATTCAAAAGATTAAATGTTTAAATTTCATCAATATTGACCATTTTTTCAACGTTCGACTGGTCCGGGGTCATCGTTTTTCATCAGAAAATGGATTTTTTGGACTATACCAAAAATGATTCAAAATGTCATTTGGATCGGGCCTCATGTTGAATAACCACTTTTTAAACCCTCACAGTGACCAAAATTGCCATTTTTACAGAGTTTTGCTTACTCAAAAGCTTCAAATTTTACCAATTTCAGGCACAGAAATGACTTTAAACACACTTATTTTAGTTGAAAAAGTAATAAATCACATCGAACCGTCATTTAAAGTCAAAAGATTAAATGTTAAAATTTCATCAATATTGACCATTTTTTCAACGTTCGACTGGTCCGGGGTCATCGTTTTTCATCAGAAAATTGATTTTGGACTCTACCAAAAATTATTCAAAATGTCATTTGGATCGGGCCTCATGTTGAATAACCACGTTTTAAACCCTCACAGTAACCAAAATTGCCATTTTTACAGAGTTTTGCTTACTTAAATCTTCAATTTTGACCAATTTCAGGCACAGAAATGACTTTAAACACACTTATTTTAGTTGAAAAAGTAATAACTCACATCCAACCGTCATTTAAAGTCAAAAGATTAAATGTTAAAATTTCATCAATATTGACCATTTTTTCAACGTTCGACTGGTCCGGGGTCATCGTTTTTCATCAGAAAATGGATTTTTGGGACTCTACCAAAAATGATTCAAAATGTCATTTGGATCGGGCCTCATGTTGAATAACCACTTTTTAAACCCTCACAGTGACCAAAATTGCCATTTTTACAGAGTTTTGCTTACTCAAAAGCTTCAAATTTTACCAATTTCAGGCACAGAAATGACTTTAAACACACTTATTTTAGTTGAAAAAGTAATAAATCACATCCAACCGTCATTTAAAGTCAAAAGATTAAATGTTAAAATTTCATCAATATTGACCATTTTTTCAACGTTCGACTGGTCCGGGGTCATCGTTTTTCATCAGAAAATTGATTTTGGACTCTACCAAAAATGATTCAAAAATCATTCGGATCAGGCCTCATGTTGACTAACCACTTTTTAAACCCTCACAGTGACCAACATTGCCATTTTTACAGAGTTTTGCTTACTCAAAATCTTCCAATTTGGACCAATTTCAGGCACAGAAATGACTTTAAACACACTTATTTTAGTTGAAAAAGTAATAACTCACATCCAACCGTCATTTAAAGTCAAAAGATTAAATGTTAAAATTTCATCAATATTGACCATTTTTTCAACGTTCGACTGGTCCGGGGTTATCGTTTTTCATCAGAAAATTGATTTTTTGCACTCTACCAAAAATTATTCAAAATGTCATTTGGATCGGGCCTCATGTTGAATAACCACGTTTTAAACCCTCACAGTAACCAAAATTGCCATTTTTACAGAGTTTTGCTTACTTAAATCTTCAATTTTGACCAATTTCAGGCACAGAAATGACTTTAAACACACTTATTTTAGTTGAAAAAGTAATAAATCACATCCAACCATCATTTAAAGTCAAAAGATTAAATGTTAAAATTTCATCAATATTGACCATTTTTTCAACGTTCGACTGGTCCGGGGTCATCGTTTTTCATCAGAAAATTGATTTTTTGGACTCTACCAAAAATGATTCAAAATGTCATTTGGATCAGGCCTCATGTTGAATAACCATTTTTTAAACCCTCACAGTGACCAAAATTGCCATTTTTACAGAGTTTTGCTTACTCAAAATCTTCCAATTTTGACCAATTTCAGGCACAGAAATGACTTTAAACACACTTATTTTAGTTGAAAAAGTAATAATTCACATCCAACCATCATTTAAAGTCAAAAGATTAAATGTTAAAATTTCATCAATATTGACCATTTTTTCAACGTTCGACTGGTCCGGGGTCATCGTTTTTCATCAGAAAATGGATTTTTTGGACTCTACCAAAAATGATTCAAAATGTCATTTGGATCAGGCCTCATGTTGAATAACCACTTTTTAAACCCTCACAGTGACCAAAATTGCCATTTTTACAGAGTTTTGCTTACTCAAAATCTTCCAATTTTGACCAATTTCAGGCACAGAAATGACTTTAAACACACTTATTTTAGTTGAAAAAGTAATAACTCACATCCAACCGTCATTTAAAGTCAAAAGATTAAATGTTAAAATTTCATCAATATTGACCATTTTTTCAACGTTCGACTGGTCCGGGGTTATCGTTTTTCATCAGAAATTTGATTTTTTGCACTCTACCCAAAATTATTCAAAATGTCATTTGGATCGGGCCTCATGTTGAATAACCACGTTTTAAACCCTCACAGTAACCAAAATTGCCATTTTTACAGAGTTTTGCTTACTTAAATCTTCAATTTTGACCAATTTCAGGCACAGAAATGACTTTAAACACACTTATTTTAGTTGAAAAAGTAATAACTCACATCCAACCGTCATTTAAAGTCAAAAGATTAAATGTTAAAATTTCATCAATATTGACCATTTTTTCAACGTTCGACTGGTCCGGGGTCATCGTTTTTCATCAGAAAATGGATTTTTGGGACTCTACCAAAAATGATTCAAAATGTCATTTGGATCGGGCCTCATGTTGAATAACCACTTTTTAAACCCTCACAGTCACCAAAATTGCCATTTTTACAGAGTTTTGCTTACTCAAAAGCTTCAAATTTTACCAATTTCAGGCACAGAAATGACTTTAAACACACTTATTTTAGTTGAAAAAGTAATAAATCACATCCAACCGTCATTTAAAGTCAAAAGATTAAATGATAAAATTTCATCAATATTGACCATTTTTTCAACGTTCGACTGGTCCGGGGTTATCGTTTTTCATCAGAAAATTGATTTTTTGCACTCTACCAAAAATTATTCAAAATGTCATTTGGATCGGGCCTCATGTTGAATAACCACGTTTTAAACCCTCACAGTAACCAAAATTGCCATTTTTACAGAGTTTTGCTTACTTAAATCTTCAATTTTGACCAATTTCAGGCACAGAAATGACTTTAAACACACTTATTTTAGTTGAAAAAGTAATAAATCACATCCAACCATCATTTAAAGTCAAAAGATTAAATGTTAAAATTTCATCAATATTGACCATTTTTTCAACGTTCGACTGGTCCGGGGTCATCGTTTTTCATCAGAAAATTGATTTTTTGGACTCTACCAAAAATGATTCAAAATGTCATTTGGATCAGGCCTCATGTTGAATAACCACTTTTTAAACCCTCACAGTGACCAAAATTGCCATTTTTACAGAGTTTTGCTTACTCAAAATCTTCCAATTTTGACCAATTTCAGGCACAGAAATGACTTTAAACACACTTATTTTAGTTGAAAAAGTAATAACTCACATCCAACCGTCATTTAAAGTCAAAAGATTAAATGTTAAAATTTCATCAATATTGACCATTTTTTCAACGTTCGACTGGTCCGGGGTCATCGTTTTTCATCAGAAAATGGATTTTTTGGACTCTACCAAAAATGATTCAAAATGTCATTTGGATCGGGCCTCATGTTGAATAACCACTTTTTAAACCCTCACAGTGACCAAAATTGCCATTTTTACAGAGTTTTGCTTACTCAAAATCTTCAATTTTGACCAATTTCATGCACAGAAATGGCTTTAAACACACTTATTTTAGTTGAAAAAGTAATAATTCACATTCAACCGTCTTTTAAAGTCAAAAGATTAAATGTTAAAATTTCATCAATATTGACCATTTTTTCAACGTTCGACTGGTCCGGGGTCATCGATTATCAGAAAATTGATTTTTTGGACTCTACCAAAAATGATTCAAAATGTCATTTGGATCGGGCCTCATGTTGAATAACCACTTTTTAAACCCTCACAGTGACCAAAATTGCCATTTTTACAGAGTTTTGCTTATTCAAAATCTTCAATTTTGACCAATTTCAGGCACAGAAATGACTTTAAACACTTATTTTAGTTGAAAAAGTAATAACTCACATCCAACCGTCATTTAAAGTCAAAAGATTAAATGTTAAAATTTCATCAATATTGACCATTTTTGGAACGTTCGACTAGTCCAGGGTCATCGTTTTTCATCAGAAAATTGATTTTTTGGACTCTACCAAAAATGATTCAAAATGTCATTTGGATCGGGCCTCATGTTGAATAACCACTTTTTAAACCCTCACAGTGACCAAAATTGCAATTTTTACAGAGTTTTGCTTAATCAAAAGCTTCAATTTTGACCAATTTCAGGCACAGAAATGACTTCAAACACACTTATTTTCGTTGAAAATGTAATAATTCACATCCAACCGTCATTTAAAGTCAAAGATTAAATGTTAAAATTTCATCAATATTGAACATTTTTTGAACTTTCGACAGGTCCTGGGTCATCGTTTTTCATCATAAAATTGATTTTTTGGAGTCTATCAAAAATGATTCAAAATGTCATTTGGATCGGGCCCCATGTTGAATACCCACTTTTTAAACCCTCACAGTGACCAAAATTGCCATTTTTACAGAGTTTTGCTTACTCAAAAGCTTCAATTTTGACCAATTTCAGGCACAGAAATGACTTTAAACACACTTATTTTAGTTGAAAAAGTAATAATTCACATCTAACCGTCATTTAAAGTCAAAAGATTAAATGTTAAAATTTCATCAATATTGACCATTTTTTCAACGTTCGACTGGTCCAGGGTCATCGTTTTTCATCAGAAAATTGATTTTTTGCACTCTACCAAAAATGATTCAAAATGTCAATTGGATCGGGCCTCATGTTGAATAACCACTTTTTAAACCCTCACAGTGACCAAAATTGCCATTTTTACAGAGGTTTGCTTATTCAAAATCTTCAATTTTGGCCAATTTCAGGCACAGAAATGACTTTAAACACTTATTTTAGTTGAAAAAGTAATAACTCACATCCAACCGTCATTTAAAGTCAAAAGATTAAATGTTAAAATTTCATCAATATTGACCATTTTTGGAACGTTCGACTGGTCCGGGGTCATCGTTTTTCATCAGAAAATTGATTTTTTGGATTCTACCAAAAATGATTCAAAATGTCAATTGGATCATGCCTCATGTTGAATAACCACTTTTTAAACCCTCACAGTGACCAAAATTGCCATTTTTACAGAGTTTTGCTTATTCAAAATCTTCAATTTTGACCAATTTCAGGCACAGAAATGACTTTAAACACTTATTTTAGTTGAAAAAGTAATAACTCACATCCAACCGTCATTTAAAGTCAAAAGATTAAATGTTAAAATTTCATCAATATTGACCATTTTTGGAACGTTCGACTAGTCCAGGGTCATCGTTTTTCATCAGAAAATTGATTTTTTTGACTCTACCAAAAATGATTCAAAATGTCATTTGGATCGGGCCTCATGTTGAATAACCACTTTTTAAACCCTCACAGTGACCAAAATTGCAATTTTTACAGAGTTTTGCTTAATCAAAAGCTTCCATTTTGACCAATTTCAGGCACAGAAATGACTTCAAACACACTTATTTTAGTTGAAAATGTAATAATTCACATCCAACCGTCATTTAAAGTCAAAGATTAAATGTTAAAATTTCATCAATATTGAACATTTTTTGAACTTTCGACAGGTCCTGGGTCATCGTTTTTCATCATAAAATTGATTTTTTGGAGTCTATCAAAAATGATTCAAAATGTCATTTGGATCGGGCCCCATGTTGAATACCCACTTTTTAAACCCTCACAGTGACCAAAATTGCCATTTTTACAGAGTTTTGCTTACTCAAAAGCTTCAATTTTGACCAATTTCAGGCACAGAAATGACTTTAAACACACTTATTTTAGTTGAAAAAGTAATAATTCACATCCAACCGTCATTTAAAGTCAAAAGATTAAATGTTAAAATTTCATCAATATTGACCATTTTTTCAACGTTCGACTGGTCCAGGGTCATCGTTTTTCATCAGAAAATTGATTTTTTGGACTCTACCAAAAATGATTCAAAATGTCAATTGGATCGGGCCTCATGTTGAATAACCACTTTTTAAACCCTCACAGTGACCAAAATTGCCATTTTTACAGAGTTTTGCTTATTCAAAATCTTCAATTTTGGCCAATTTCAGGCACAGAAATGACTTTAAACACTTATTTTAGTTGAAAAAGTAATAACTCACATCCAACCGTCATTTAAAGTCAAAAGATTAAATGTTAAAATTTCATCAATATTGACCATTTTTGGAACGTTCGACTGGTCCGGGGTCAACGATTTTTCATCAGAAAATTGATTTTTTGGACCCTACCAAAAATTATTCAAAATGTCATTTGGATCGGGCCTCATATTGAATAACCACTTTGTAAACCCTCACAGTGACCAAAATTGCCATTTTTATAGAGTTTTGCTTACTCAAAAGCTTCAATTTTGACCAATTTCAGGCACAGAAATGACTTCAAACACTTATTTCAGTTGAAAAAGTAATAATTCACATGCAACCGTCATTTAAAGTCAAAAGATTAAATGTTATAATTTCATCCAAATTGACCATTTTTTGAACTTTCGACAGGTCCGGGGTCATCGTTTTTCATCAGAAAATTGATTTTTTTGGACTCTTTTTAAAGCCTCACAGTGAACAAATTTGCCATTTTTACTGACTTTTCCGCCTACTCAGAAGCATCTATTTTGAGCAATTACAGGCAGGAAAATGACTCTAAACACACTTATTTCAGTTGACAAAGTAATACTTCACATCCAACAGTCATAAACAGTGGTATACAAGGGAGCATGCCTGAGGTAAGGGTTCCTCGCCCCTGGA